>NC_051183.1:147858375-147903766 GCF_013339695.2 Rhipicephalus sanguineus
CACTGTAAATGTAGAGCTTGTAACACCTTTCAGATGTAGTCCAAATTTGATCCTGATGATCGCGAGGAGAAGTAAGGTCGTGGGACATTCTATGTCGCTTTTTTGTGAGAGGCACAGCAGAAAACACTCGTTCCGTTTCTGCGTTAGATATACGGAGAACAAGGAGTTTGAATGCGCCGTCTGCATTGTCTTGCATATTAATAGCCCTGATGCATCCCGTAGGTGTATATTTTTGATCCAGAATTCCACTGCTGACATTTCGGCATTCACATCTCAACTTGACGAGAGTGTCGCACTTGCTCCTCAATGCGATGCTCGGGCAACCAAATACGTCTTTTGAAGGTTCTTAAAGCATTCATCGCATTCGGCCCTAGGAAAACAGTGCATCTCACGTGCGCACAGACTAAAAAAAGAATCTGTCATGCTCAAACAAATACATAGAAACAATGGACGTAACAAACGTTCATGGCGGCCCGTTCAGCAGCGTCAGGCGCGCAAATATCAACCAGAATGAATTGAATATGAATGAAAAAAAATTGCAGATATCAACGGCGTGACTGATGAAGTGCTGGCGAAAGCTCCTGGCGCTATTGGATCATGATCTCGGGATCCGATCTCGTTGAGCCGTTTCGCAGCGGGTCCATTGGAGCCCACCGTCGGGGATGCCGCTGGCTGCCGCCCAAGCGAGCGCCCGCCGCTGCGCAGCTTTCATGCTCCACCAACTATCCGACACTACGGCGACGAGCCAGGGAGAATGACAGAGGGCGCTCGCTCCCGCGCATCCCGCGCAGAGCCAATCGGAGAGGATGGATGGATGCTATGAGCGTCCCCTTTAAAACGGGGCGGTGACATGTCTGCCACCAGGCTCGAAGAAAAAAAAAGAAAAAAAAAAAGCTTCCTGTTTTATGTTGGCCTAATACCTTATCTACATTGATTAAATCTATGTTATTATACCAAAAAATATAAATTCACGGTCCATCTCTCTGCCTCTTAAGGCAGAATGACCTTATTTTTCCCCCATTATTTATTTTTGTTCTTTATCTCTACTTTCTGCCACCAATACTCTAACCGTCTCTTACTTATTTCTATCGCGGGACGTGTTCAGCTTTCCAATTGTTGTCCCTAAAACCCAAGGCTTCATGTAGACTCGTGCCACACGTATACCTGGGTGAATATCGCCACATTCAATCAGTACATGTTCCATCGTTTCCTTAGTTCCCCCGCAGCATGTACATTGTTCTTCTTCGTTACTAAATCTCGCTTTATAACTACGCGTTCTAAGGCAGCCCGACCTTGCTTCAAACAGTAAAGCGCTTCCCCTTGAATTATCATAAAACCTTTCCCTCCTTATTTCGTTTTTTCCTTTTCGGTAGTTACTCAGAGCCGGCTTCTTTTCCATCGCTGTCATCCAATAAGTCCTCTCCGCCTCTCTGACCTTCCGCTTAATGCTCCTTGTTGCCATATCGCCCGCACTGCCAGCCGTATATTACTGGTGAGCCTCCTAGTTCTTTTTCTCCACTGCGTGTCAACGCTTTTTCTATACAAATACCTGAAACCTTCTCTGCCCATCTACTCTCCTTCATTTTCCTCAGCCTCTCTTCGAATCTCATTTTGCTCTGGCGCTTCCCTCACTTCAAAGCCTGTCCATCCCATATCACCCTTTACCGCCTCATTTGTCGTCTTCCCGTGAGCGCCCAACGCGAGGCGGCCCACCGTCCTTTGATTTACATCCATTCCTGATTGCACCTCTGACTTCATGCACACCACTGAGTTCCCAAATGTAAGCCCCGGAACCATCACACCCTTCCACAGCCCTCGAAGCACCTCGTACCTATTGTATCCCCATAAAGCTCTGTGCTTCATAATTGCAGCATTCCTCTTTCCCTTTGCTACCGATGCTTTCTCTTGTACCTCCATATATCTATCCCCCTCATTTACCCATACTCCGAGGTACTTGTACTCGCTTACCCTCGGTATTTTTTGGCCCTGTATTAATACCGTATGGTCTCCGTGATCATTGAATACCATCAATCCACATTTTGTTGCACTAAATCCTAGTCCTAGAGCCTCACACTCCCTTCCGCATATATCTGCCAGTCGCTGTATATCATCTTGACTGTCCGCAAATAAGACAATATCATCAGCATAAAATAGACCTGGAAGCTTCTGCTCAACCATCGCTCCGACCTGTTTGTGTGACAAATTAAATCCAATGTTGCTACTTCTAGCGCTTTTCCATCCTCGCCATGTACAGCATGAATAACAGCGGGGACAAAGGGCATCCCTGTCTCAGCCCCTTGCTAATTTCAACGCTGTCCTTGCTACTTATTCCTTCCCATTCTATACAAACTGTATTTCCTCGGTATATTTCCCTCAAAAGCTGTACACAGTCGTCACCTATGCCACTTCCTTCAATATATCCCACAAAATTTCCTGATTAACGTTGTCATACGCCCCGGTGATATCTAGATAAGCTACGTATAAGGGCCTGTTTTCTATTTTAGATATTTCTATACACTGGGTAAGAACAAACAGATTATCGTCTAACCGCCTGTCGATTCGAAATCCATTCTGAAGTTCTCCCAAAATATCATTTTGTTCTACCCACGCTTCTATTTTAATTTTACTGCCTGCATCGCCAACCTGTATAGCACCGATGTAATTGTTAGCGGTCTATACGAGCGAATGTTATCCTTTTCTCCCTTGCCTTTATAGATTAAGTTCATTTACTTTTTCTCCAACTGTCTGGTATTTCCCTCTCCTGTAAGCACTTTTCTACGGCTTTCAGCAGTGCTTCTTTAGTGTTATGTCCGAGTTCGTTAATGAGGCTGACGGGAACCCCATCTAAGCCCGGAGTAGTGCGCTTAGGAATTTTTCCTTCGGCCTTCTTCCAATTGAAATTCTCTAGTACTACATCTTCGTCGGTTGCACTCCTTTGCGTACTTTTACTCACCGGGGGAATCCCTGGGGGACCTTTTTAAACGAATCGGCTGTTATCTTTCGGATGTAACCTAGCGCTTCATATCCTTCCAATTTATTTCCTCCTTCATCTACCATAGTGTGTTGCATTGTGACAGACTTCCTACCCAGCGCTTTTAGGTGGCTCCAAAATATCCTAGGCGCGGCCTTCTTCTTTCGCGAATCTCTGTCATCCAGCGTTCACTTCACCTTTAATTTTGCCTCGACTAATTCTGCACAATGGATTTTTGCTCTAAATATATTTCCCATATTTGGTTGACTTCGTCCTGTGGCCGCTTCTCCTTTTTTGCCTGTCTGTGCTCCCGTGATGCCTGACGTCGCATCTCGATCGCTTCCGGATTTCTTTGTTCCACCAACTTTTGGCTTTTTCTTTCCTTTCCAACAAATAGTTTTCTTCTCTATTTCCATTTCTTTCGTGATTACATGTAGCAGCTCACTATACTTCCAGTCTTTGCCTGGTAGTTCGTCTACTTTTTCCTCGACTCTTGCGGCTATATTTGTTATTTGTTTGTCATTTAGATACGAGCTGCCAAACTTTGATTCTATGTTCTTATTTTCAGTTTTATATCCCATTTGTAATATTATGCGTTTATGATCACTACCCTAAGCTGTTAATGCCTTCTTCGTCTATTCTCATCTCTCTAAGTTTGTCATATATTCCTTCTGTCATGAGACAGTAATCAATGCTCGATTGCCTGTTTCTGACTTCCCACGTGATCTGCCCCTCACACTTAGGCCCCACGTTAACTTCTCAAGACTATGTTGCTCGCAGAGATCTAGCAATAACTTGCCATTGGTGTCTGAATATCCGTCAAGGTCATGAATGTGAGCGTTCATGTCCCCTAGAAGGATTATCTCGGCATCATGACCAAATTCTTTAATATCGGTGCTTATGCATTTCACTATCTCCAGATTCTTTTCTCTGCAGTTATTGCCTGTCCACAAGTAAGCTACACCTAGCCACGTTTTCTTTCCACCTACTGTGCCCGAAACCCACATGTGCTCTGAACACGTTTGTTTCACTCTCTCCCATTTTGTTCTGCTATGAATTAGCATTCCAACCCCCCCACCTCTCCTTTCTGATGTGATCCTGTTACATCCTTCCCAAACATAATTTTCAATATGTGGTGGCTCTTCCAAGTCTCTAAGGTGTGTTTCTGTAACCGCATAAACACCTATCTGTTCCTTGTTTAACTGTCCCTCAATCTCTAACCATTTTGCCTTTTTTCTGCCACCCTGCATGTTAATGTAACTAATTGCAACACGCGCCTTCTCCCTTCTTTTACCTTTTCTCTGTTTTTTCGCTATACTACCTGTCAAAGAGTCCCCCTGGTTGTTTTCCTCATTACAAGCTACCATGGGCACTGAAGGGCCCGCGTGCCCCCCAAAAAAGCTACTGCGCGTCCTGCAAGACGCCAACCCACCTCATGGCCAAGCTCCTATCGAAGTGTATTCCGTCTCTTCGAAAACCACCCCACCTGTGCACCTCTCTGTTTATTTCCACTACCTCGATGCCTTTCTCTCTACTCATCTGCCATATCTCTTTGTTTGCGTCGACAACCGCTCTTTGCAGGTTGCCGTCACGCACCGGTACCTCCGGTATTGTGCATACCACTATCTGCACCTGAGGGGAAATGGCGCGCATGTCATCGACCCCTTTCGCCAATGTGGTCGCTAGTTCGGCTGATTCGTTACTCAAGACGTCGTTTAGACCTCCCGCGATTATCACGAGGTTACGTCCATTAGACTTAGCTGCGAGTTTTGCGTTAGCTTGTCTCATCACTGATCCCAGCCTATGGCCCGGGAACTTTCCTATTAAAACTCGTTTGTCGCTCTCACCCTTTCCTTGACTGCTTCTGCGCATGTAGCTAAATTCGAGTCCCCGGCGATTATCACGTGATCCGACTTTTCTGGTGGACTCTCCCGCACCTGGCCACTGCACCTGTTACTAGCGCGTGCTACTGCTGTTGTTTTGTCCCCTCCCGTTCCCAAGACTACTTCGCGGAAGGTGGGTCCTGTGTCCCTTGCACCTGTCTTTTCCAAACCTGTTTTCCCCCTTCGCGCCTACCACTGTGGGGGTCGATGCCCCATTTTTCCCGCAGCGGCACTTCTAGCGCCATCTAGTGTCGATTCACACAAGCGCCTTATTGCACACAATTCTATTGGACCAACACCATCTAAAAAATGACACGAGAAATGGTAATGACGACACGGATTGTGTACAGCGCCATCCAGAATATCGTCCCTGAACTGCAGTATGTATGTGGATGGATGGATGGATGCTATGAGCGTCCCCTTTGTAACGGAGCGGTGACATGTCTGCCACCAGGCTCGGAGGAAGAAAAAAAAAGAAAAAAAAGAAAACCTTTCTTGTTTTATGTTGGCCTAATACCTTATTTACATTGATTAAATCTATGTTATTATACCAAAAAATATAAATTCACGGTCTATCTCTCTGCCTCTTAAGGCAGAATGACCTTATTTTCCCCCCATTATTTATTTTTGTTCTTTATCTCTACTTTTCTGCCACCAATACTCTAACCGTCTCTTACTTATTTCTATCGCGGACGTGTTCGGCTTTCCATTGTTGTCCCTAAAACCCAAGGCTTCATGTAGACTCGTGCCCACACGTATACCTGGGTGAATATCGCCACATTCAATCAGTACATGTTCCATCGTTTCCTTAGTTCCCCCGCAGCATGTACATTATTCTTCTTCGTTACTGAATCTCGCTTTATAAACTACGCGTTCTAAGGCAGCCCGACCTTGCTTCAAACAGTAAAGCGCTTCCCCTTGAATTATCATAAAACCTTTCCCTCCTTATTTCGTTTTTCCCTTTCGGTAGTTACTCAGAGCCGGCTTCTTTTCCATCGCTGCCATCCAATAAGTCCTCTCCGCCTCTCTGACCTTCCGCTTAATGCTCCTTGTTGCCATATCGCCCGCACTGCTAGCCGTATATTTACTGGTGAGCCTCCTAGTTCTTTTTCTCCACTGCGTGTCAACGCTTTTTCTATACAAATACCTGAAAACCTTCTCTGCCCATCCTACTCTTCTTCATTTTCCTCAGCCTCTCTTCGAATCTCATTTTGCTCTGACCTTCCCGCACTTCAAAGCCTGTCCATCCCATATCACCCTTTACAGCCTCATTTGTCGTCTTCCCGTGAGCGCCCAACGCGAGGCGGCCCACCGTCCTTTGATTTACATCCATTCCTGATTGTACCTCTGACTTCATGCACACCACTGAGTTCCCAAATGTAAGCCCCGGGACCATCACACCCTTCCACAGCCCTCGAAGCACCTCGTAGTACCCCCATAAAGCTCTGTGCTTCATAATTGCAGCATTCCTCTTTCCCTTTGCTACCGATGCTTTCTCTTGTACCTCCATATATCTATCCCCCTCATTACCCATACTCCGAGGTACTTGTACTCGCTTACCCTCGGTATTTTTTGGCCCTGTATAAAGACCGCATGGTCTTCGTGATCATTGAATACCATCAATCCACATTTTGTTGCACTAAATCCTAGTCCTAAAGCCTCACATTCCCTTCCGCATATATCTGCCATTCGCTGTATATCATCTTGACTGTCCGCAAATAAGACAATATCATCAGCATAAAATAGACCTGGAAGCTTCCTGCTCAACCATCGTGCCGACCTGTTTGTGTGACAATTAAATCCAATGTTGCTACCTTCTAGCGCTTTTCCATCCTCACCATGTACAGCATGAATAACAGCGGGGACAAAGGACATCCCTGTCTCAGCCCCTTGCTGATTTCAACGCTGTCCTTGCTACTTATTCCTTCCCATTCTATACAAACTGTATTTTCTCGGTATATTTCCCTCAAAAGCTGTATACAGTCGTCACCTATGCCCACTTCTTTCAGTATATCCCACAAAATTTCCTGATTAACGTTGTCATACGCCCCCGGTAATATCTAGATAAGCTACGTAATAGGGCCTGGTTTTCTATTTTCGATATTTCTATACACTGGTAAGAACAAACAGATTATCGTCTAACCGCCTGTCGATTCGAAATCCATTCTGAAGTTCTCCCAAAATATCATTTTGTTCTACCCACGCTTCTATTTTAATTTTACTGCCTGCATCGCCAACCTGTATAGCACCGGTGTAATGGTTAGCGGTCTATACGAGCGAATGTTATCCTATTCTCCCCTGCCTTTATAGATGGCGCTGTCTATGAGACAGTGCCATCTATTGCATTATACGGGAGGTACTGCCGTTAACGCCGGTAACGCCGGACAACGGAGACGTGAAAAGGTTAGACTAAGAGGAGCTACGCCCCTAAACAGCAAGTAGCGTTCACTTTGCGCGAGGCTTCTATGAGCCACGCGCACCCACTTTTCGTCAACGATCGCCGTAAGTGGCGCCACCTGTACAGCTCAAAGCAGCAGCGCTCGAGGCGGATAGCGGCTAGAAAGCCTCAACGAGTCCCCCGCTAGCTACGTTAGCGTGCCTAATCTAGATGAATATGGAAATCATGGCGGCCGTGACGCGTTTCGGGCGCACGCAATTGCTTCCGGTATACAGAGTACACAAAAGTCATTACACCGAAGGAGCCGCAGCTGGCATTGTAAATGCACACTTTTTTCTACAGTTGCGCTAGGTTTTAGCGTATATTAGCTGCCGATGCCAGTGCCAGAACAATAGCCAAAAAGTAGCCAAGTAGCCAACGTCATTTTTTAAATGCGAAGCATTTCTTAGCGAACTTCTGCGACTTTGAGCGTATCTATCTATCTATCTATCTATCTATCTATCTATCTATCTATCTATCTATCTATCTATCTATCTATCTATCTATCTATCTATCTATCTATCTATCTATCTATCTATCTATCTATCTATCTATCTAGCCGCCTACGACTTTGTGCTCTCCTGGTCGCTTGGTTAATCGAATGTGCACCAAAATTGGTATGGCGTAACATGACTGTATGACGAACATAAATGACAAGTCATAAGATGAAAATCATGACACGCATGTCATGTACAGCATGACTTTACATGCTACGCTCATGGTGCGCTGGCGGCCGTTTCGTTAGCTTGATATACACCAAAATTGGTATCTTGTGACGTGACTGTGTAACGAACATAATAACACGAGTTAACATTAAAATCATGACACGCATATCATGTACAGCATGACTTACGTGCCACGCTCATGGGGCACTGGCCGCCGTTTCGCTAGATTTATATACACCAAAATTGGTATCTTGTGACGTGACTGTGTAACGAACATAAAACGTGAGTTAACATGAAAATCATGACACGCATGTCATGTACGGCATGACTTACGTCGCACGCTCATGGAGCGCTGGCGGCCGTTTCGTTAGCTTGATCTACCCCGAAATTGGTATTGCGCGACGTGACTGTGTGACGAACATAAAAACACGAGTTAACATGAAAATCATGACACGCATGTCATGTACGGCATGACTTACGTGCCACGCTCATGGGGCGCTGGTGGCCGTTTCGCTAGCTTGATATACACCAAAATTGGTATCTTGCGACGTGACCGTGTGACGAACATAAATAACACGAGTTAACATGAAAGTCATGACACACATGTCATGTACAGCATGACTTACGTGCCACGCTCATGGTGCGCTGGCGGCCGTTTCTCTAGCTTGATCGACCCCGAAATTGGTATTGCGCGACGTTACTGTGTGACGAACATAAATAATAGGAGTTAACATGAAAACCATGACACGCATTTTCTTCAATGACATACAAGACGATGTATGTAGCTCTTTGCTGGCTGCTTCGCATTACATCGATTCCCACAATGCGTGGGATCTGCCGGCTTTTTTGTGGCCACGGCATCCGCGGCCTCTTAAAAGTAGCCAATTTGGCGTAAAGTAGCCAAATCTGGCAACCCTGGTCTACTCTCGACCCGACGAATGCGCTGGAAGTACTGGAAGCTAAGCAAGTAGAGATGGCACGGGGGAAAAAGGTACGTCACGCGCGCCTCGTGACCTTCAGCACTTTTTTTTCTTCGAACGAACGGCGTACTTTCAGTGCGATCGCGCGCGCAACGTTTCTAGAACTACTTCTAGAACAAGTTCTATAAATGTTGCGCGCGCGTTCGGGGGCAAGTGACAGCCTCCCGCGGCGGCCGCAGTAAATATCGAGCGCGCCATGTTCAAATCAGCCAATGGCGTGGAACTTGAGTGAATGACGCAGTGATTTGAGTAAATAGTATCATTTGTCGAGAGAAGAAGAAGCGATTTTAAGCTGACTGAGAAATTATTGTAAATTCCAGGCCGCGTGCAGCGCTATTGGCGGCGAGATCGAGCACAGTCGGCACCTAGCGGCGAGTGGACGAAACCCCGTGGTGGGGATGGCTCCTTGCGTCGTCTGCTGGCCACACCGTGTTCGCATGTGTGGGTACGTCATGCACGTCCTCAGATTACAGCTTATTCCGTTGTGCTAGCGTAGTATCAAATGCTTGTACGTATGCCTATCACCATTTTGCCTTACGAGACTTGTATGCACTCTAATAAGCGAGTGCATGCACGTGACGCTATGGCGCTGGGTCTAACCATCGTACCGTCCATTCGCTAAAATCATTTCAATGCGGGTACTTTGTCGTTCAAGCACATCACATAGTGCATTTGTCGTCGTCCTAAACAAAAAAAAAGCTACTAAACGTCGAGGTATGAACGCAGAATTTTAGCGACACCATCTCGTGAAATGTTGGCGATTTGTAAATCCTTGTGATGCCGCAAAGCATGAACTAGCATCTGGAGAGGCCGGTTAGCGGTAAAAAGGACCTGAAGCCATGCATTTCTATTGCAGTACGCGTATTCATGCAAACAGAAATGCAGAGTGCACAAAGTTCTACTTCTTCTAATTACGCAGAAATACAGGCTCTCTTTTTTTGTAGCCGCTAAAGCAACAAGTAAATACTTAATTGCCTCAGTCGAGCAACACTATTTATATTGTGGCACAGGCAAAACACAATTTAAACACGTGCAAATAAAGCAAGAGAAAAGACCGAGCAGAGTGCAAAACATGAATGTGACCGAAGGCCAGTACCCCATGGATTGGCAGATTGCGCTACTCTCACACTAATAGAAGCGCTAGGCCGGTTTCGTGCTTTAATGTGGCAATGGAGGGCGTATACATCACCATTAGGCTGCAGTCAACGCGCTTTATTCGACGACGATCGACTCCAACCGCCTACGGCGAAGCGCCGCTGCGTACATTTGTATACGCGCCACCAACCGCCTATCCACACAAACGCGGCGACGGTGCTGCCACCTATAGCCCGATCTCGCGGCAAATAATGTTTGGTTCGCGTGTTCTCGGGAGCCTCGACTAACGATCGGCAGCGTTTTCTGACCATGCTGAAAAAGTGTTGCAGGGTCACTTTAAAGTCGTGATAGAAATTTTATAGACTTTATGCAAAATCTGCTGCCATCTATAGCGGCCGCCGTGCACATTTCCGCCATGTTGAAGGCTAAACGCGCTCCGCATGTGCACACACGGAGCGTACGTATCGGCGTGTGGCGGCGGATAGCAATGGCAATGCCGACATATTTTCATGCGCCGTGTTGCTCAGTTTGAGGAAATTGGGGGCTGAGAAAAGGTTTACAGGAAACTAACCTCTATGTTATTAGATTTCCTCGCGGCCGACGAGAAGGAGCAGATCGTTCCGATGCTCCGGCTACTGCTTACGACTAACGCCGTGTTTACTTCCGCCGTTCCTAATAGATGCGGTATGTGACAGCATTGGCACGCATCCGAGAACACTCTTTCTGAGAACATCCCATGCCTCGATAATTTATGAATCCATGATTTGAATTGTATGGAGTCAAATGCCTTTTGAAGATGAAGAAAAAGCCAAAGATGTATTTTTTGTTTACAATATTTTCGATTATCTTACCTTTGATATACAGCAGAGCTTGTTCCGTTGATTTAATTGTTTGAAAACAGTACTGGCTTTTTGTTATTATTTGATGCTTATCAAAAAAGGATGCAAGTCTATCATAAATAACCCCTTCAAATATTTTTAAGATTGTTGGAAGCATGGATATATGTCGATAGTTCGCTAAAGTATTGATATCACCACTTTTATGTACTGCTGTGACTTTTGCCACTTTTAAGTGCTCTGGAAATACAACGTTAGAGAGGGTGAGGTTGATAATATAAGACAAGACATCACATATCAATGGTGATATCATTTTCAACTCAACAGAACCTATTTGATCAATCCCTGATGCAACATTATTTTTAAACTTTCTGATTAAGCTTTGTACTTCAACCGCATCTGTGGGTACGAAAAAAATAGAATGAGGCAAAGTAGACTCTTCAGGAGTTGGCGCACTATCTCTATTTCCATCCTTTGAAACTTAGGAGCCCGCATTTTGGAAGTGTTCATTCATAACATTGGCCAACCTTTCACCGCTGAATGTTTCACCATTAATTGTTGGATCTTGTGTCCTATCGCAACCCTTATTTGTGTTCGTAAGCCCATTTATTCCTCTGGTCATTGTATACTATTTCAAATAATTTTTCATAGTAGTTCATTTTAGCCTTCCATATTTCTGAATTTAATACGTTTCTGTATTTCTTGTATTCAGCTAAGGAGTCTGTGTTCCGCGAGCGGATGAAATCGTGGTACAATTTATTCTTTATTTGAATGCGTTAGTAAAGATAAAAATTTATCCAAGACCTGCATTTTTTATTTCTATCACGTGAGCGTGATAGAGGGTGATGAAAGGGCTGACGTCACTCCGTAGTGTGCGCCGCGCCTCCCTCTCGCCCAGTGACGCTCGCTCCGTCGTAGGGATGGTAAAATCGATTAACGATTAATCTATTAAAAGTACGCCGCAAATCGATTAATCGTCATCGACGTCCGCCTTTCCGTTAATCGAATTAATCGATTAAAACTGTTCGGTTAAACGATTACGGCATTCCGCAACCCCAACACCACCCCTTGGCCGGAACCATGGGCTGCATTGCTTAGCGATGCGGCGTTCTTAACGGCGGTGTTCGCTTCCCTAGCGGAGTCTTAGAATAAGAGCAATTTAGCTAGCAATGTTCGCCGCTGGAGGATCGTGGCACAGAACGGCGAATGTTCATAACAAAAAGCTCCTTTTCGCAGGGAAGTAACCGTTATGCCTTGAACACTACCTGTTAGCACAACGGTTCAGTATGACCAAGCTTAAGTTGGACGCTTATATTAGCAAGATCTGTACGCAGTGTCGGTCGGACGCACATCTACAGGAAAGGTCGAATAAAAGTGCGTTTTCTCCCAGCGATATATATATATATATATATATATATATATTTGCAACACAGCTGTACTGGGCACTTGAGATCTCGGTTGTAAAATGTTCACTATGTAAAGTGTGACGAACATTATCATCTTTATTTATGAATGCACACCATGCCTCAGTTGTTTATAGCGCACTGTAATGCATCTGGAGTTGTTTTTGCACTTCAAGAGAGAGAGGAAAATTCCCTGCTAGCACATTTTCTCAACTGAAACTAAACAAATTTCCAGCTGAAAATGTGACTTCCTGACTCGCGAAATGCCATTTCAAGCTATAGGAATGGTTCTTATTTCCAGCCAGCTGGGAATGGAAAATTCCAAGCCTGGAGAGCAATTTTCAGGTGAAAACGATGCTGGAAAGGCGATTTGCAGCTGTCAATTCACACCAATTTTCACGTGTATTGCTAGAACCAGATCAAACCAACTGAAAACCAGCAGGTTACCTGGTGGTTATAGCAGCATCCCAGGAGAAAACCAGTATCTTGCTGGAACCAGTAGAGAAAACAAGTAGGCACTCTGCTGGAGCCAGTACAGTTAGCAGGATACCTGCTGGGACCAGCAGAAAACCAGCAAGCACCCTGCTGTAACCAGCGGAAGACCAGTAAGCATCCTGTTGGAACCAGTACACCCAGCAGGAAACCAGCAGGTTACCTGCTGGTTCCACCAGAAACCTGCACAAACCAGCAGCTCCCAGCAGAAAACCAGCAGGAAATTTTAACATGGGAAGGATTAAGCGACACCCGGGGAGCCTTCGTTGAAATGCTGAATTGTTGAGTTGTGCACGCTCTGTGAGATTACATCCTTTACGTTCGAAAAGAACATACCAGGAAGTATTCAGACGACTAGATGGGGAAGAAATATCTTAGAAATTTACGGTTTGCAGGCAACATCGTACTCTCCAGGAATGACGGCGATAGATTAGAGAAGAATAGTGATTGAAGGATTAAAAAGAGAAATTGTAAAAGCACCCCTGACATTCGGGAAAAAGTAAAGCACTTTGTAATAAACCCCTTCTGTTGCTCTGAAGGACGCTTTGCAGAACGAAGTCGTGTAGATGACAGACGGCACCGCACTAAGGTTCTTCAGGTGGTTCCTGGCCTTGGCGAATATCTCCGGTTCTTCAGATGAACGCCAAAGAAAGAAAATGGTGCTGCTCGTTAAATCAGCAGGAGAGAAAGCAAAAAACCATGCTGTTCGTTGGGGCTTTTGTTGACGGCGCCCACTGTGCGGAACAAAGCATCTAAAGGCGGATGGCTTCCGTGACACTCAATCGTACTGAAGGAGGTAGCAAAAAAAAATTGAAGAAGTTAAAACAAGAAACAGATGGTATGTCAAGTGCCCGTGAAAGTGAGGACAGCAGGCGAGTGAAAGTGCTTCCTTTTATAAACAATATTTCCCATAATGTGCAATAAGGTGGCGTATACATGGGGGGTGGGGAGGTCAAAGCCCTCCCACTCCGAAATTTTTCAGTTTTACGTGTGTATATACACGCACACATACAAACGCACGCACGAACATACATAAAGTATGGTTGAAAAAATTCGGAAGAACATTCTGCTACGTTACTGCGAACGAGTCGTATTATCGGCGCCATGCCAGCTGTCACGCCTTTGTGCAAGCATTGAAAACAAGAAATCAAGGAGCATTTGCCCCACTCGCCATGCCACTAAATGTCGTGTATCTCATGTCGTTTTCGTGTGGTAGAGTGTGCATAGGACAGACAGGGCGCTGAAAGAACATGAAACGTCCGCCACATCAAGAGGAGAAGACTTGCCTAGCTGCTCATAGCAGAATGTGAGAATGCTCGCCCGTTTTCTATGATACCCGAATTATTGGTAGCAGCCACGAAATGTGAGAGGGAACTGATTGAAGAGTTATCAAATACAAAAAAGACATGGTCATGATCGGTGTGTAAGTGTACCTTTGAGGTTGCTTTATTAGATAAATGTAGTTAGAAGGTACCATGCGCTGCGCTTTTATCTGTAACCTTTTTTTTTACGCCGCATGAGCCCTTTGGTTATCGGACTGCCTCATGCGCAGCGCTTTCATCTCTGCTGCTTGACGTACGGCGCATGTTGGCTCTTCCTTTCGAGCCGTGTTTAATCAAACTGTTGCTAGTCGCCGCTTGTATGTTCGTGAAATTTTCTCCTGTCGTGTCCACGTCCTTGAGGTCTGGATTCGTGGATCTTTCAGTCTATGTACCAACAGCCCCACCACCATGAATCTTTTAAAACAAATGCAACTACGATACCAAAAAGAAAGAAAAGCAGCTATGTTTCACATCTGTGAAAGAAGTATACAGACATTCAACATAGTCGCCGCGGTGGCCCGATGCTCTGATGCTGACCCGATAGACGCGTGTACGGCCCCGGCCGCGGCGGTCGCATCTCGATGGAGGCGAAATGCTAGAGGCCCGTGTACCGTGCGATGCCATTGAACGTTAAAGAACACCAGATGGTCGAAATTTCCGGAGCCCTCCACTACGGCGTGTCTCGATCATAATCATATCGTGGTTTTGGCAAGTGTAATTCCAGATGTTATTATTATTAGAGGTATGTGCCCCTCCCCGTTTTAAATGCGAAGCATTTCTTAGCGAACCTCAGGCACTTTGGGCGTTTCTATCTACGTATCTATCTATCTATCTATCTATCTATCTAGCCGCCTACGTCTGGGCGCTCTCCAAGTTGTCTCCATAATTTGTAACATACCAAAATTAGCATAGCAGGGGATCAGTGTATGACGAACACGATCCACTGGTCATGACATGAATAACGCAAAATACCTGTTGCGTACGTCACGAAACCCTTTCTCTCAGTCACGTGTGGCACATACCCGCGTAGCAGAGTTCATATTTTGCGGGTATGTGCCACAGGTGATAGAGAGTCTCAACCAACACAGTAATCGCGAACACACACACACTGACACGCAAGGAAAGTGATAATAAACATTGTTCGGGTTTTATGTCCCAAAAGCACCATCTGATTATGAGAGACGCCGTAGCGAAGGGATCCGGAAATTTTCACCATCTGGTATTCTTTAACGTGTACCTAGATCGCACAGTACGCGGGCATCTAGCATTTTGCCTCCATCGAAATTCGACCGCTGCGGCCGGGATCGAACCCGCGACCTTCGGGTCAGCAGCCGAACGCCATAACCGCTACACCACCGCGGCGGACGCAAGAAAAGTGAGGAAGCTTAAGACAGAATAGCCCTGGAAGACGCTCAACAACCATCCACTCGTCCACGTGGTCCGCAACGTGGACCACGTGGATTACGCAAAAACCGGGATCAATGCTTCCTACAATAAACCTGCCCAGAGAACCAGGCGCCTCATCATTACCGGTGACTTCAACATTTGTTTATCAAGACGCAACATCGCCTGGTCCCTGCGTGAAAGAGGGCTTGGATGTGGACTGGGCATCAAAAGACCTCGCTGCCACGTCCAGGACAGGAGGCATTATATATAATTTCATCGTAAGAGGCATCCAGGATTTCCACCAGCTGTACTATACCTCGCACTTCACTGCACTTAGACTCCTCGTAGCCGCGATGATGAACGGATCCGAATAACAAGTCCGGCCAGCTGCTGGGGCTCACTGATCACGGTCACTGATCACTTTCTTCAAGAACTGTCAATAACCCCTTCCACTCATGAACACGGGTTCGTGCGTGCGTTCGTTCTCCGTGCGTGCGTGCGTGCTCCGTCATAGCGGAAAAGTACAAGCATAACAACTGTAACTGTGACTGTAACGTACGTGCAGTGCGCTTACGCGCACCACTCGACTATGTATATATCTAGGAAAAGTTTCCTGAATGCAGCTCAGTTGCGAGTGACGCCTGTCCTTCCCATATGTATTCCTTCTTTGTCTTGTTCGGATTCGCGCTATCCAATATTGAAGAATATAAGCACTATATATCAGCTTACCGCGTCTGGTGTTGGTAACACCCATGTTGCTGTTCGCATCATTACGCAGCTGTAAACAACTGGTTATATAATACATATGCAACTCTTCGACATATGAGTGTGTGTATACCACTTCAACATTTCTCTAGCGTCATTCCGTAACGTTTCCTTCAATGTGAAAAATTACGCCAGTCACCATCCCGCGCATGCTTCGCATAACACCGATTCCCACTGTACGTGGGATCTACCGAATTTTTTTTGTCAATATGTATACATGGAAACGAAAAGCAAGACATTTACGAAACGTTTTAAATGCGAAGCATTTCTTAGCGAACTTCTGCGACTTTAAGCGTATCTATCTATCTATCTATCTATCTATCTATCTATCTATCTATCTATCTATCTATCTATCTATCTATCTATCTATCTATCTATCTATCTATCTATCTATCTATCTATCTATCTATCTATCTATCTATCTAGCCGCCTACGACTTTGTGCTCTCCTGGCCGTTTCGTTAATCGGATGTATACCAAAATTGGTGTGTCATAGCATGGCCTTATTACGAACATAAATGACAGGTCATATCATGAAAATCATGACACGCATGTCATGAACAGCATGATTTACATTCCACGACCTTAGGCTCTTGCGGCCGTTCCGTTAACTTCATATACACCAAAATTGGTACGACGTGACAAGAATTCATGACGAACATAATGACTGGTCCTAATATGCAAATCATGAAGCGCATGTCATGTGCAGCATGATTTACATGACATGGTCTCTGGGCGCTCGCGGCCGTTTAAATGAAGGGATATATACGAAAACTGGTATGACGAGACATTTCTGTATGAAGAACATAACTGACTCGTGGTAACATGAAAATCATGACATGCATGTCACGTATGACATGATTTACATGCCACGCTCATGGCGCACTCGCGGTCGTTTCGCTAGATTGATATACACCAAAATTGGTATTGTGCTATGTGACTGTATGAAGAACATGAATAACAGGTCGTAGCATGAAAACCATGACATCCATGACATGTATGTCACGATATACATGCCACGCTCATGGTGCATTTGCGGCCGTATCGCTTGCATGATATACACCAAAATTGGTATTGCGCGACACGACCGTATGAGGAACGTAAGTGAGAGGTGGTAACATGAAAATCATGACGTGCAAGTCATGTACAACCTGATTTACATGCCACGCTCATGGTGCGCTAGCGGCCGTTTCAGTAGATTGATATACACCAAAATTGGTATTGCCCGAAGTGACTGTATGAAGAACATGAATAACAGTTGGTAAGATGAAAACCATGACATGCATGTCATGTATGTCATGATTTACATGCCACGCTCATGATGCATTCGTGGCCGCTTCGCTAGCTTGATGTACACCAAAATTCGTATTGCGCGCAGCGACTGTATGACGAACGTAAATGAGAAGTGGTAACATGAAAATCATGACATGCATGACATGTACGACATGATTTACATGTCATGCTCATGGCGCACTCGTGGCCGTTTCGCTTGCTTGATATCCACCAAAATTGGCGTTGTGCTATGTGACTGTATGAAGAACATGAATAACAGGTGCTGGCATGAAAACCATGACATATATGACATGTATGCCATGATTTACATGCCTCGCTCATGGTGCACTTGCGGCCGTTTCGCTGGCATAATATGCACCAAAATTGGTATTGCGTGACACGACCGTATGACGAACGTAAGTGAGAGATGGTAACATGAAAATCATGACATGCAAGTCATGTACAACCTGATTTACATGCCACGTTCATGGTGCGCTAGCGGTCGTTTCAGTAGATTGATATGCACCAAAATTGGTATTGCGCTAAGTGACTGTATGAAGAACATGAATAACAGTTGGTAAGATGAAAACCATGACATGTATGTCATGTATGTCATGATTTACATGCCACGCTCATGATGCATTCGCGGCCGCTTCGCTAGCTTGATGTACAGCAAAATTGGTAGTGCGCGCAGCGACTGTATGACGAACGTAAATGAGACATGGTAACATGAAAATCATAACATGCATGACATGTACGACATGATTTACATGTCATGGTCACGTTTCGTGGCCATGACATTCGTGGCCGTTTCGCTTGCGTGATATACACCAAAATTGGTATTGCGCGACGCGACTGCACGACGAACGTAAATGAGAGGTGGTAACATGGAAGCATGACATGCAGGTCATGTACGACATGATTTGCAAGCCACAGTCATGATACATTCACGGCCGTTTTCCTAGCTTGATATATACCAAAATTGGTATTGCGCGACAAGACTGTATGACGAACATGAATAACAGGTGGTAACATGAAAACCGTGACATGATGTCATCTATGTCATGATTTACATGCCGCGCTCATGGTGCATTCGCGGCCGTTTCGCTAGCTTGATATACACCAAAATTGGTATTGCGCGAAGCGGCTGTATGACGAACGTAAATGAAAGGTGTTAACATGAAAATCATGACATGCATGTCATGTATGGCATGATTTACATGCTATACTCGTGGTGCCCTCGCGGCCATTTCGCCCGCTTGATATACACCTAAATTGATATTGCGCGATGTGACTGTATGACGAACATAAATGAGAGGTCTTAACATGCGAATCATGTTATGCATATCATGTACGGTATGATTTACATGCTACTGTCATGGTGTGCTTCCAGCCGTTTTGTTAACTGGATATATACCGAAATTGGTATGGCAAGACTCGAGTGCGTGATGAACGTAAGCGACAGGTCATGCATTGTATATACCAGAATTTGCGTTTCATTGGCATGGTGTATACTAGATTGTGCATGCACGCGTGCATGGCAAACATGCGATATATGGTGGACTAGATGTCATGGCATGAATGATTTCATTTGGCTCAAAGACAAACAAGGCGACGTATGCACCTCTTTGCTGGCTGCTTCACATTACATCGATTCCCACAGTGCGTGGGATCTGCCGAATTTTTTCAGTTGTCTAACTTTCAACACATCTCTATGCTGTTCTCGTAGCCCTTAGGGTTAAATGTCCCGAATTTCTGCTAGTTTAGCAAAGGATAGTGGATTCGGTTTTCATGCCTCCGGCGCCACGACGAAAACTAGCCGCGCGCCGCCGCCGATGAGATGCCTAAATGCGCCGACAACGATGTCGACTTGGAACAACCACTACGCCGCCGCTGGTCGAAACCGCCACGGCGCACACCTCTAGTTCAGGTATACCTTCTTCGCGCATGCGCGGAAATACTATGACGTGTCGCCTAGTAGCGCTGGTAGTACAGAAAGCCACGCGCTCCCGTGTTCACTCACAAAAAATGATGGCTGTACAGGCTCGTACACACCGAAGGCGGAGCGGCCAAAGCGGATTTTCAAAGCGGTGAGGCGGCGAGTGCGTGTACCAGTTCAGACTGGTACACGCACTCGAACAGCCTGTACTACTAGTACAGGTTATAGCCTGGCTGACCACGCGGCCGAGGGGGCGGGGCACCTCGCGCTCTTGCGGACGTGTCGCCACCACGTGGCACAGCTCGTCCATCCTTGCCACCCGAGCCGCTTGCGTTCCATCTAAAAAAACTATATAAAAACATTGCCTGCGCTTATCTCGCACCATTTCCGGCTCAATCGGATGTTTACACCAGCGCCACCGCAGCATGACATTCTGATTGGCTGCGGCACGGCAAAGCGGAGACCTTCGGCGGGAGGAAAAAAGCGGTTCCCGAGCGATCCGGCTTGTTTTCCGGGAGTTTATTGCACCACAACAGCTCGGAGTCACGTGAGAGAGAGAGAGAGAACAACTTCATTGTGGTCCGTTATAGACTCACCATGTACAGCATGAATAACAGCGGGGACAAGGGACATCCCTGTCTCAGCCCCTTGCTAATCTCAACGTTCTCTTTGCTACTCATTCCTTCCCATTCTATGCAAACTGTATTTTCTCGGTATATCTCCCTCAAAAGCTGTATACAGTCGTCGCCTATGCCCATTCCTTTCAATACATCCCACAAAATTTCCTGATTAACGTTGTCGTATGCCCCAGTGATGTCTACAAAAGCCACGTACAGGGGCCTATTTTCTATTTTAGATATTTCTATACACTGAGTGAGAACAAACAGGTTATCGTCTAACCACCTGTCGACTCGAAATCCGTTCTGAAGTTCTCCCATAATATCGTTATGTTCTGCCCATGTTTCTATTTTCATTTTTACTGCTTGCATCGCCAACTGTATAGTACCGATGTAATGGTTAGTGGTCTATACGAGCGAATGTTATCCTTTTCTCCCTTGCCTTTATAGATTGAGTTCATTCTACTTTTCCGCCAACTGTCTGGTATTTGTCTGTCCTTTAAGCATTTTTCTACGGCTGTCAACAATGCTTCTTTAGTCTTATGTCCTAATTCGTTAATGGGGCTAACGGAAACCCCATCTGAACCCGTGGCAGTGTGCTTTGGAATTTTTCCTTCGGCCTTTTTCCAGTTCAAATTCTCAAGTACTAGCTCTTCCTCGGTTGCTCTCTCCGCCACACATTTACTCACCGGGGAAATTCCCTGGACGCTCTTTTCAAACGAATCGGCTGTTACCTTTCGGATGTAACCTAGCGCTTCATGCCCTTCCAATTGATTTCCTCCCTCATCTACACTTGAATATGCTGTTGCGTTGTGACAGACTTCCTATCTAGCGCGTTTATATGGCTCCAAAATATCCTAGGCGCGGCTTCCTTTTTTTCGTGAATCTCTGTCACCCAGCGTTCACTTTCACATTTCACATTTAATTTTTGCCTCAACCAATTGCTGTACAACGGATTTTTTCTCTAGATATATTTCCCATATTTTCTTGACTTCGTCCTGCGGCCGCTTCTCCTTTTTTGCCTTTTTATGATACAGTGATGCTTCACGTCGCTTCTCGATCGCTTCCCGGATTTCCTTGTTCCACCAACTTTTTGGCTTCCTCTTCCCTTTCCAGCAAAAAGTTTTCTGCTCCTTCCCTATCTCTTTCGTCATTAGATGTAACAGCTCACAATACTCCCAGTCCCTTGCCTGGTATTTTGCCTACTTCTTCCTCGACTCTTGCGGCTATATTTATTATTTGTTTGTCATTTAAATACGAGCTACCAGACTTTGATTCCACGCTCTTATTTTCAGTTTTGTATCCCATTTGTAATGTTATTCGTTTATGATGACTACCCAAGCTTTTAATCCCTTCCTCGTCTATTCTCATTTCTCTCAGCTTGTGATAAATTCCCCCAGTCATGAGACAATAATCAATACTTGATTTCTTGTTTCCGACTTCCCACGTGATCTGGCCGTCACATTTAGGCCCCGTGTTAACTATCTCCAGACTATGTTGCTCGCAGAGATCTAGTAATAACTTCCCATTGGTGTCTGAATATCCGTCAAGATCATGTATGTGGGCATTCTTGTCCCCTAGAAGGATGATTTCGGCCCCATTACCAAATTCCTTAATATCCCCACTCATGCAATACACTATCTCCTGATTCTTTTCTCTGCAGTTATTCCCCGTCCACAGATAGGCTACCCCTAGCCACGTTTCCTTTCCACCTGTGCCCAAAACCCAGAGATGCTCTGAACACGTCTGTTTCACTCTAACCCACTTGGCGCCGCGGTGAATCAGCATTCCTACACCCCCACCTTTCCTTTCTAATATGATCCTGTTACACCCTTCCCAAACATAATTTTAAATGCGGAGCATTTCTTAGTCGCACCTGCGGCGTCGGCCGCCGTCCACACCCCCACTGCGCATGCTCCGCTCGTCTCGTGCTGGCAGCAACCTCTCCTCTCCCTCCCTCGCATGCTCGGCTCGTCTCGTGCCGGCAGCAGGACTCTCCTCTCCCTCCCTCCCTCCTATCCGTCCCTCCCTCCTCTCGATCGAACGCGGGCGGTGTGTATATAAGCGGCGGAGCGCGCGTTCGGAATTCAGTCAAGGGCGTCTTTACTTGGCTTTCGCTCGACTTGACGCTTTGCTTGACTCGAGTAGATGCGCTGGAAGCAACAGTACCTTCAATCAGCGTCCCACCATTCGTTGAAGGCAACGTTACCCCACCCTCACCGTCGTCGGCGTCAACAACAGCAAGCAACGCAGAAGACAAGGCTGCGAAGAGACGAGCATACGACGCTGAACGCAAGCGTTTGAAGCGAGCTGCGGAAACGGAACTTCGTGCACGAGAAGCTGCTGCGAGACGGCAACGACGGGCTGCGGATCCTTCACTCGGGGAACGAGAAGCAGCTGCGAAACGGCAACGACGGGCTGTGGATCCTGAATGTCGTGCTCGAGAAGCAGCAACCGTTCGTGAACGTCGAGCAGCGGATCCATCACTCGGGCAGCGCGACGCTTCTGCGAAACCCAATTAGCAACATTCACGCGATACCCCCACCACTCTGCGACGTATTTACTCGAGTTTCCCCCGGGGTAAGATGCGGGCGACATTTTTTTAATATATGGTGGCTCTTTCCAGTCTCTAAGGTGTATTTCTGTAACCGCATAAACGCCTATCTGTTCTTTGTTTAACTGCTCCTCAATCTCTAACCATTTTGCCTTTTTTCTGCCACCCTGCATGTTTATGTAACTAATTGCAACACGCGCCTTCTCCCTTTTTCTTTTACCTTTTTTCTAGTTTTTCGCAATACTACCTGTCAAATAGTCCTGGTTGTTTTCCATGTTACTAGCTACCCCGTACTCCGAAGGGCCCGTGTGCCCCCCAAAAAAGCTACTGCGCGTCCTGCCAGTCGCCAGCCCACCTCATTACCAAGCCTCTTATCGAAGTGAATTCTGTCTTTTTGGAAACCACCCACCCCACCTGTGCACTATCGAGCTCAGTATGAGCGACATCATGCGAGCACGCGGCGAGCGCTCTGCTGGATGTATGGATGGATGGATGGATGGATGGATGGATAGATAAGGCTGTACCCTTTAGATCAGGCGGCGGCTCACGCCACCTAGCCGTAATACAGTTAAGTACTAGCACTATGTAGGTGAAGGAATTTTCACTCGTGCCTTGATTGTAGCCAGCAGTCAGATAACCTCCTCCTGGTTATATATTTACCTTCACTGTCCCTAAACCCCAATGCTTTGAACAATTCTGCGCCATTTTCTTGAACTGTAGGGTGAAGCCCTTTGCAGACCAGTATCAAGTGTTCAGCCGTTTCTTCCTCCTCTCCACACGCACTACATAACGTGTCTATTCCTTCGTATTTGGCTCGGTACGTCTTGGTCCGCAATACTCCCGTCCTGGCCTCAAACAGCAGAGAACTACCCCGAGAATTATCGTAGATCTTTTCCTTGAAAACTTCCTGCTTGAAAGTTCGGTAGGTCTCCAGTGCTGATTTCGTACTCATCCCTATTTTCCACATGTCCCTCTCCGTTTCATTCACCTTCTTCTTAACCGATAGTTCCCTTTCGTTCCGTCTCCTGCCGTTTTCTAAGTATTTACTTGTCAATCTTCTGGTTCGCTTCCTCCATTTTTTATCGACATTCCTCATGTACAAGTAGCTGAAAACTTTCCTAGCCCAACGCTCCTTCCTCCTTTCTCTCAATCGCTCCTCAAATTTTATCTTGCTGCTAGCCTCCCTGCCCTCAAATAATGTCCATCCCATGTCACCTAGTACCCTCTGAATTGGTGTATTCCCTTGCGCTCCCAAAGCCAGCCTACCAATGCCACGTTGCTTAACCTCTAATCTTGCTTGAACACCTGATCTCATACACAAGACAACATTGCCGAACGTCAGACCGGGAATCATGACCCCTTTCCAGATCCCTCTCACAACATCGTACCTATTGTAATTCCACAGTGCCCTATTTTCCATTACAGCTGCATTCCTCTTACCTTTAGTCGCCACGTATCTTTCGTGCTCCCTCAGGTACTCAGCCCCGTTGCTTATCTATACGCCAATATATTTGTATTTATCCACTATTTCCTGTGTGATCTCCTGTATCCTATGCTCACTGCCCTAAGGTTATCATTAGAAATCATGACTGCCGATTTTTCTTTACTGAACTTCAAATTTAACCTATCTCCCTCATTACCGCAGATGGGTAATAATCCCTGCAGCATGCTAATCTTCCTTATTGTCGGCCATTGATACTATATCATCTGCATACATCAGTGCTGGTAATGACTGTTCAACGCGTTTCCCTTGCTTCACAAAATAGAGGCCGAAGCCAAGTCCACTCCCCTCTAATTTGGCCTCTAATCCTCTTAGGTACAGCATAAATAACAAGGGTGGCAGAGGACACCCCTGTCTAAGCCCTCGTTGTATCTCTACAGGCCTGGATACCTGTTTTAAACACGAAAGTGTTTTATGCCGGGGTCCACCACGACTTTCTTGACATATTTCCGTCACGGAAGTACGTCAGCAAAATGAATGCCATCAGATGGCAAAGAAAAAAAAACTATAAGAAAATGCTCCGTTGATGGGTGGGAATCGAACCCTTGACCTCTAGGTCCGCGACGATGGCTGGCGGGCGTTTAGCCCACAGAGCTACCGCCAAACACATTACGGAGGCGACATGAACGCGCCCAGGGGCGTAGCCAAGGGGGGGGGGGGGGTTTGGGGGGGTTCAACCCCCCCCCCCCCCCGAAATTTTTCAGTTTTGCTTGCGTATATAGGCACGCACACATACAAACGCACGCACGAACATGCATAAAGTATGGTTGAACCCCCCCCCCCCGAAAAAAATTTATGGCTACGCCCCTGAACGCGCCTTTTATCTTTCACACTTGCCTCTCACAGTGACCTTGGATGGATGGATGCTATTAGCGTCCCCTTTATAACGTGGCGGTGACATCTGTGCCACTAGGCTAGAAAAAAAACAAAAAACAAAGCACGCGCCGTTTTAACGACCGTCCCAATGGGCGCGTTTCCAATACAAGTTTAATTTTGTCAACGTTTAGCACACCGTGAGGTGGCGTTTCTAGCGGAAGCCTCGCTCATAGCATCCATCCATATCGACAAGTAGCTCTCCGACGCTCGCCTGGCTGTGGCATAGAGTTTCCTACAATACTTACTAGAGGGAACTCTGGCGCTAGTGTCTATGGGAGCTGCAATGCATCGCGCTTCAGCCAGCATGGGAATCATGGGTAGTACACGGATTTGTCTAAACTTCGTTCTTTCGGCTCTGTTTGGCTCCGCGTCGCCTGCATCCGCTTTGTTGCAAAACGAAGTTCAGCAAAAATCAGGAGTTTCACTTCACCACTTTAACTTCTTTAGGCTCACCGATTCAAATCTGGTCACGAAGTTCACAACGATCCATTCTTTTATCCGAAAGAAAACCAAAACGTAGCAATAAACAAAGCCACAAGTGCGTTCGAAGCCCACAAGCACGAAGACTAGGCAAATCCGTGTACTACCCATCATTCCCATGGTGGCTGAACGATCGCAGCGCCAGAGTTCCCTCTAGGTCATTTTAGGAAACTCTATGGGCTGTGGCACCACGTTCCCCACTCGCCCTGTGAGAAGTAACGGCCGGGGTAGAGGGAAGACACGACGCGCGTATCCTTTTTCTTCGCATTTCACGACGCTTTGAAGGAGTGCATATCGAGCATTAGTGTTTATTATATGCCTGTTGATGCCATCTTTGCGCGGGATTCACTATATGCGGAATCCACGTATATGTAAAGACGTCAGCTCCCGCAAGGGTTAAACCATGATCATGGGCGTTTGTCGTCGGTACGGAGATGTGCCACTAAGCGTCAACGTGAGTGCGATGCGTCCACATCAAGCGGTGCTATATCTGCCAAACAACAGTAGACTTGTACAAGTTCTCATATACCAATGCACTATAAACAATAAACTACTTCTGTGACGACACGTTTCACTTTCGTGTTATACCGATTCCTATGACGGAGGGATCAACCAACCATCTTTTCCCATTTTATAACTACCTTGTTACCTTTATAGGTATCCTTTAAAATATTAGTTACTCCATCTTCCACATCGAGCGTGTCCAGTATTTCCCACAAGTCCTCTTGAATCACATTATCGCTGGCTCCCTTGACATCCAGAAATGCCAGCTACAGGGGTCTGTGTTCTTTTTCTGCTATTTAAATGCACTGCGTCAATGAGAACAGATTGTCCTCCGACCTCCTTTGTTTCCGGAACCCATTTTGCAGTTCCACCAGCACCCCCTCATCCTCTGCCCATGCCTGCAGTCTTTCCTTTATAATCTGCATCACCAGCCTGTAAACCACTGATGGCACTGTTGTAGGACGGTAGTTGTTTATGTCTGCTTTATTGTCCCCCTTTCTTTTATAGATCATGCTCATCCTGCTTAGTTTCCACCCATCGGGGGGGCTTCACCATCCATTATTGTTTTGCTCGCTGCCTCTCTTAATGTTTGCTTAGACTTTGGACCCGATTTCTTTATGAGCATAATTGGGATGACGTCAGGGCCTGCTGATGTGCTACTATAGGAACTCTCCTCTCTGCCTTTTCCACTCTCGTTGTCCAATTGGAGCCACTGCGCCACTTGATCTATCCTTGTCTGCTATAGGGTGCACGTGGCGCTTTTTTGTTTTTCAAATTTTTCTGTCATCATTGTTCTTATTTCATTGATCACATCCCCTTCTAGCCTGACATATTGAGCTGTAGCTCTGCTCTAGGCTTGTCTTGTTACTCAGGGAGTTGAGATGGTTCCAAAACTTTGCAGCTGCCTTTCTATCCTTTTCGTTTACTTCTGCCAACCACTGGGTCCCCTTTCTTCTAATCTTTTCATTGATAACTTTTCATTGATAAGATGGGATGCTTCCCTTCTACAGCCTAAAAAGTTATCCCATTTTCTTTCGACATTTTCCGGTTCACCCCTCTGCTTAGCGTATCTGTGTTCCTTGGAGGCCTCCTGGCGTTTTACTATGGCCCTCTTCCTCGTCCCACCAGCTCTTGGGTGTGTGTCTCTTTTTCCCGGTCGACTCGACTCGTACTTTAGCAAGCTCTAGCTCGAACAGTCTAGTTAGTTTTGTGTACGTCTACGCTGGCTGCTCGTGCGAGCGCGCATCATCCCCTCTTGCTTGCTTTCCCCCTCGAAGTTATCATTTTCGAAGCTGATATCACCGCAGGGCAAAACGAGGCCGAGGGTGAAAGCAAGTGGAGGCGATGCGCGCTCGCACGGACAACCAAACTCTCTCCCGAAAACTCGAAAATATATGCCATAATCGACGCCTCTAGCTGTTCAACCTTGCACAGCGCTCGGCCACGCGCTCGCGTGGTGTAGCTCATACTGAGCACGATATAGTACCACGCGAAGTGTCTACCTCGCTCTCACACAAGTTACTCTCTCCACTGCTTTCCCAGCACCTGCTTGCTCTCCTGCGTTCTCGCTTCTGCTCTCGCGGCGCATGCGCTACTCTCCTTCTCTAGTCTCCTCTCCTTCAAGCGGGTAGAGCGCTGCGCGCGTTGTCCAGCGCTTATTGCTTCGGTTGACTCCTCTGAAATGCGGGCTCGACATGCCGAAATTCTCTCCTGCGCAACGCCGCGATGAGCGCCAGCGCATGCGCGTCCCCTCCCTCTCTCTCTCCTCTCCTACGCTGCCCCCATCTCGCGCGCCTGTCGACCGCGTTCCCCGCTCGCCCTGTGAGAATTAACGGCCTGTTCCTCTTCGCGTTCCACGACGCGAGGTAGGTAGCATGCCCAACGAACGCCAACGGAACGCGATCGTGCAAGTGCTCCGGCTTCGCGTCGCCTCATGGTCCCCTTTGAGTGGCGTAGCCAGAATTTTTTTTCGCGCGGGATATATATATATATATATATATATATATATATATATATATATATATATATATATATATATATATATATATATATATATATATATATATATCCCAGAGAAAAGTTTCTTTCGGGAGTCTAGTTTCGCCACCTATGCAGGCGGCATTATCAGTATAAATACACTGGCAATATATGAGCGGAGGTCGTGTCGACCAGTGTCGCATACATCCTTGTAAACGTCCAGCAGGAGGCTGCGGCTGTTGTTGCAAGCCGATGGTTTAAGACGAGTGAACCACGATGCCAGTAGTTCTCCTTTTGCCCACTTTCGTTCACGAGCCAACGTCGTCGCATCGTTTGAGTCGAAGCTATGTCCTGTGCAGGGGTGTGCATGGGTGCATATGTGGCGAAACGTCTAAGTCATTTGTTATAATTGTTTTGTTAAATTGGAGTAAACATTTTACAATCATGAATTCACCCGTATTTTAGAACATTTTTGCATCCAAAGGCATGTGTACGTCCTGCACGTGTGATTTTCTCATGGACACGGAGCGCTTTCTTCGTTCCCAGCCCGCGCAGCACACGGGGACTTCATCGTTTTATAGCCATGACACAAGGGAATTCTAAAGTACTTTACGTGAGGGGACATCTTCCGGAAAAGCGTTAATGTGCAGTGACAAGCTGGCACTCAAGCGTCGCCAGCTCGAAGTCGGCGACGGGGATGACAGCAGGTTAGGTCGTTCCGTACGCAAGCAAACACAGCGAAGAGATCAGAGACGTGTTTGGAAAACAAAACAACAACTTTAATCTAGCGGTATCGCAGCTCAAGGAATTTCAGCAGTACAGCACTTAAAGCAAACTAACATACGTATTTTTGAGCCATAAATCCCAACATAACTAACATACGTATAAAATAGATCAATCAGCCTACAAGGGGAAAGTATCACAGAATTAACAAACAGTATTAGATATTAACGCAGGCTGTACATCTAGGTTAACAGCGGACGTTAATCGAGTTAACAGTAGCTAAAGACGTGAAAGTTCGAAAGTATAAACAGATGAAGGCATACGTGCGATGACCGGAAGCGTTGATTCCCCGACGATCGGATGAGAGAAGCCACAGAGAGGTCTGGCACGACTGCGATGTCGGCGGAGTTTCAACGTTGACCTTTCCGGGAGCTAGCGCCTGAAGGCGGTCTCAAGCAAGTTGAACTTACTTGAGATTGAAGTTCCGATGTCTACGTTGCAGATATTACGCATATCAACTAGACGAACGGCTAAGTTTAGGTGGCCAGCCGATACAGAGCCACACTAAAAACTTCCAGAAGGGATATTTGCTGATCTGCTTCTATACGATTGCATGTTAGAGAAGCAACTAGACTGATTAACAGGGCAATATCCCGTCATGTCCCCCGCTTCTCTTACTGGGGGAAAAGGGACCTCCACATGGGTCCAATCATGCGCGTTTCATTGTTAACAAACTCTGCCCTAAAATATATTGACTACGCCCTTTTTTAATTGTGGTAGGGTACTCAACTGAGCGATTAAAGGTAAGGCGATCGCATACGGCCTGCCCACCTGCAGTTATCACCGTGAGAATGGTCTATATATATTTGGCTCTCAGCCGGTGCGTCTTGCAGTCCGGGGTACATCGCGGGCTTCAACGACCCTGCCGTCGCCGCCGGTACAGGTACAATGGATCGAACGTCAGTGGCGAACGTTCGAAGAATACCCCTTCTGCTCTAAAGACAACCCTCTCATGGTCAAGCGGTCGCGCCGGTCAGCGGGGAAGCACGGCGTCCGTTAATCAGCGTGGCGCCGGGTCGCAAAAATGGCAATCCGTGACAGACACACGACTTTTTGCCAAGGGTTCTTCTGAGCAACGAAACAGTCACCCCTGAGGAAGGGACCGAATCGGTCCCGAAACGTCGGGTCTGTTTATAGTTTTTAAAGTTTAACTTTAGCAAGTTTGGACTATAAGTGGCTGGAGAGTTTATTATTTTACGTATGAATTTTCACCCAGCCAGACAGATCTCTGTCACATACGTTCACATTTAAATCGTTACGCTCTGACTACGGCCAAGAAGCAACCCTGCTAGCGAAGCGGTACGTCAACCTAACCCGGGATGTGTCAATCTACAAGAACCACCTCTCCTTCACGAAGACGTGCCAGGACCTGAACGTGATACCACGCAGCCTACGCCTCAAGCGCCTGGTCCACGCGCCGGAAGGAAACAACGCCGTGGCACAAGCCGAACGCCGCCTCGTGAAAGCCCGAGTACACGAATGCCACAACATCACCAGGAAGAAGGAACTGGACTTATACTTCCTCCGTAGACAACTGGAATACCAGATACCCGACGTATTCGGGTCCCTGGACACATTCGCAAGAAACGTCGCCGCAACCACAGACCAAAACAAACAAACGGCCTTAAAGAGTAAACTCGCGGCACTGAAGAACAGCAAAGAGCCCCGGAACGACAGCAAAACTACCAAAAGCGTCGTCAATCTCTCATCAAGACAACTATCGGAGCACGAGGCAAGCGTTCTGTCTAAAGGACACTATTTCAATACAACAACTCCGCCACCTCTTCCACAGATCATCGCAGCTGTTGAAGATGGCATACAACACATAGACAGCGATTCAAGAGACAACGTAAGACTCAAAGACATTGGAATCCTCTCGAAGCTACCAGCTCGACCGCGAGGGAACCTTACAAAACATGAAAAAGAAGCACTTCAAGAACTCTGAAAAGACTCAACCATAACCATCCTACCAGCAGACAAAGGTAATTCGACCGTTATACTTGATCGAAAATCCTATGAGGACAAGATAAAAAGCCTGCTGAACAACCCTGAATACGTGAAACTCACGAAAGACCCCACGCCCAGGATTCAACGAGAGCTAAACAAGCTATTGGCTGACATTTTCAAAGACCACCCAGAATCAAGAACGCTGTACTTACGCCTCATATGCAGAAACGGTTCCGCGCCGGGATTCTATGGCCTTCCAAAGATCCACAAGCCGGGGATACCGCTACCCCCGATAGTTGACTTTAGAACATCCCCACTTCGCATGCTGTCCGAACATCTACACAGGACCCTGTCACCACTTGTGGGGCAGACAACCACACATGTAAAGAACGCCACCCATTTTGTTCAGCGTATGTCGGAGGTGGCAATCGGCGGTGACAAAAGCCTCGTGTCATTCGATGTAGTTTCGCTGTTCACGAGCGTGCCCGTACCTAGACATGTGCGCCGGACCCAAAATCACCGGCTGCGGCGCGGCGCGGGGGTAGGGGGGTTGGAGGGCGAAGCAGTGAATGCGATATAAGTACACGCCGTAATGTTACATGAACGAGGGCTAGCAGCTAACTCTTTTTGCTCCGATCTCACTTAACTCTACAAAACGCTGGTGTATGACAATACGGCCGCTCCCGGGAGGGAAGTGGTTTTCGCGAGTCAGTTTGTCGTACATGAGATCACAGCGCTCACAGCGCGTATAAGGTATACAAGCCGTTCGCTGGGGGATGTCTGCCGAAACAGTGCGCGTGCTAGCGCTCTCGACCGCGCCCTTATAGTCAAAGTTCACAGTTCCTGCTCGAGTTACGCAGTCCCTCTCCCCAGACACCCCCTCCTGCTCCTTCGCCCAGCAAATGACGGGCGGGGCGTTTAATTCTCCTTGATGAGCAATCGATGGCAGGCCTTGTACGCGGGTTGATGTTATTCCGTGTGATGGAGACGGCCAGCTTGTTTCATCTCTGCTTTAGCCATGTTCCTTGCCAGCGCTGGCGAGCTTTTACTCGCGGGTAGAACATACAATGCGCGGAGCGATGTTATTGATTTAGAATTTATACCGAACATGACGGTGACGGTGAAAACCTGTCCTGAGTGTCCATAAAATTGCTAACGCAATAAAAAATATACAAGAATCGTCGAAGCGGGCTCGCCTTTTTCCTAGAAAGCTGCATCGTCTCCGCTGTAAAGAGTGCGTCCGTTGGAGGAATCATATAATCCGGCGCCTTTTCCATTGGTTTCGTTCTCGCCTTCAATACGCTTCTTACAGGGGACATCTCCTCGCCACTTATTTCTACATAAAGCACACGTACAATGTTAGCACTAAGCGTTGAACCCATCATGACTTCGCGCTTGTCGGCTGCAGTCTGTTATCTCTGGATGCGCGGTCCCAAACGCACAAAATGGAGCGAAATCAGTTAATCGCGTACGATAGTCGTGCGAGAGAAGCAATAGCGGGTGGGCGGCTGCATAGCAAAGCAGTATGTGTGACAATTCACAACTGTTATTTCTCGTCAATGGACCAATCGAGAGTATGGAGCGATAGAGTTTCTCTTTGCTGCATCGTGTGCGTGCTTTTGGCATATATTTCACACCTCATGATGAAGTCTTTCAGTTCTGCATTCATTCCTGGCCAGAAGATGCATTCACGAGCGCGTCGGAGACAGCTCTCAATTCCAAGATGCGATGAGTGGAGTTTCATTTTGATTTCACCTCGCAAAGACATTGGGACGATTAGGCGTAAGCCCTTGAAGATCAGGTCGTCCTCAACTGTGAGCTCATCTCTGTACGTGAAGTATACGCGCATGTCTTTGGGTAGTCCACGTTTGTCCTGTGGCCAGCCTGACAGAATGTCTTTGCAGTGAGTGACCACTCTCAGTCGCTGCTCTAATTTTTTCCAAGGTTTCCTTTCTCACATGGAGGTAGTGTACGACATTGATGTTTTCGAGTTCCTGTTCTTTGCTTTCGTTGGGAAGGAAGGCCCGAGATATCGTGTCAGCCAAGATTAATTCTCTTCCTGGTCTGCGTTCGATTGTGACGTTGTATCTTTGCGTCTAAAGGATCATGCCTTGCAGTCGTCTTGGAACTTGATCCAATCGTTTCTTCAGGATTACTTGCAGTGGTTTATGATCGCTGATTATCTTCGTTTCTTTACCGAATGTGTACTGATGAAATTTGTTTAAGGCGAACACGATGGTCAGCATTTCCTTTTCTATTTGTGCATATCCAGCTTCCGCCGGTGTCAGTGCTCTGCTGGCGAAGGAGACTGGCTGTCCATCCTGAAGAAGAGCTGCTCCGAGTCCAAGATCGCTCGCATCACACTGGATTTATAGCTGCTTCCGTGGATCGAAGTAGACCAGAACTTTTCGAATGCTTCTTCTTGCAGTTTCCCCCAGTACCATGGTGCATCTTTGACAGTGAGTTTCCTCAAAGGCTCCAGTACACGCGAAATTTCGGGCAAGAATCTGGAGAGGTAATTCATCACACCGCAGAAGCGTTGTACTCCCTGGACATCAGTTGGCTTTTGTATCTGCTGAATTGCCTTGACCTTATTTAGATCAACTTTGAGTCCTTCATTGGTCAGTACGTGTCCTAGGAAGACGACTGATGTGGTTCGAAGCTGTGTTTTGTCCTTGTTGAGACGGATTCCAATTTGTCGGCATCTCTGAAGTAGGCTTTCTAACTTCCTGTCGTGGTCCGCTCGAGCATCTTTTTCATTCTCGCCCACTCTGAAGACAAGAATGTCATCTGCGATGCAGAGAACACCGGGAAGTCCTTCAAGTGCCACTTGAAGTCTCTTTTGGAATATTTCGCTGCTTACCGCGAGTCCAAATGCCAGGCGTAGCCATCGGTAACGACCTTTCGGAGTTTGGAAAGCACTCAGCAAGCTTGATTCGTCATCGAGAGAACATTGCCAGCACCCCTCTAGCAAGTCCAGTTTTGAGAAAATTTTGGCTTTAGCAAGATCGGGTAAAACATAATCAAGAATGGGCAGTGTGTGACGTTCTCGCTCGAGAGCCTCGTTAAGCGCTTGGGGATCGATGCATATTCGCATTTGACCATTTTTCTTGGTTGCGACAAGCATTCTTCTGACCCATTGCGTTGTCTCTGTTACGCTTTTGATGACACCTCTTTTCTCCAGGTCCGTCAACGTGTCTTCGACTTATGGTTTAATGCTGACAGGCACTCTGCAACTCGTTATTGCTTTCGGAAGCGTATCTGGCTTAGTGACCAAATGAACAGTTCCCGGGAGTGTTCCTAGAGTGTTTCCAAAGACGTCAGGGTATTTTTCTATTATCTGACTGTTGAACTGCTCTTCGGGAGTTTCATCCATTGCGGCCACGAAGCTATAGTCTACAGTTATCAGACCCATTTTCTCAGCTGTTGTTCTTCCAATCAGAGGAGTGAGGTCTTCTTTAACCACTATAAACTCTACAGAATGTCGCTGCCCGTTCGCTGTGGTGACTTCTAGTTGAGTTTTGCCCCAGCAGCGCGCTTTGCTTCCGTTCCATGTTCGCAGTGTCGTTGTGCACGGTTCTATTTGCTGTGCGTTGACGTGTCTAACTGGGATGACGTCTACAGCTGCTCCGCTGTCCACTTGAAATTTTACTGACTTTCCATTCACTGTGAGGAATGTGTGGATGGAGCTTGGTTGGCTACTTTGAATTGCCAAGACCCGCAACTACTTTGCTGCTTTTGCAAACTGCTGCGAAGTGATTTTGTTTCTTGCACTTGCTGCATGTTTGCTTCCAGGCTGGGCATGCTTCTCTTTTGCGCTCATGGCTACCACCGCAGTACCTGCACTTTGGTACAGTAGATTTCTGTGGCATTCCTTTAGCAAACTTTGAGGTTTTGGCGTTGGTGCAATGGACGAATTTCTTACTGCGTGCACAGAATCGCTGCTGCTTGAAGTACCCTCTTTAAATGCTTGCATTTGAATTCCTGTTGTTTCATGGGCTCGACACAGCTTTTCAACCTTCTCTAGTGTTGAATATTCTAATTTGGGAATGTCTGCACGAGCCTTTTCGTCGTAGATGCCACACACGATCTGGTCGCGGATCTTTTTTTTTTTTCGTTCGTTTCCAAATCCACAGTCGCGCGCTTTGAGCTTCAAATCAGTTACGAAGCTGTCAAACTGCTCTTCAACCCGTTGCGTGCGAGTTCTGAAGACGTATCGCAAGTACAGTTCGTTGTGCTTCGGTAAAAAATGCGCGTCGAGAAGGCTGATGACATGAGCATGGTTGAATTCTGGGTTTGGTCTTTCTGCATTTGATCCCCCGAAGTCCAAAGTGTTGCATATATCAAGCAGTGAAGAGCCTCCGACGGTCAAAAGAAGTGCTACTTGCCGGTCAGATGGTGCTCTAGCTGTGTTAGTTGCATTGAGTTACAACGTGAAGCTCTGCTTGAAGGCTCGCCATTGTTCTGCAGCGTTGCCCTGCAGTCGAATTTCGCTGGTGCCAGAATCTTCTCCATGGCTCATGCGCTGACTTAAAACTGGTTAACTTCTGACACCATCTTTTATTATGACTTATCTCAGAGGCCGATAAAACACTGAGCTTTTGTCAACGGGGATTAACTGAGTTTAATAAGCGTTAGGGTACAAGGACAGGTGAGGCTACATGCCGGAGGGCCAGACGAAACTTGATACTTCGTGAGCTCGGAGCTCATAGAGGAAGAGGAGGAGGAAATAAACAGAGAGGGAGGAAGCAGAGAATCTCGAAGGAGCGTGCGGCTCGCGTAAGACACTAGTGCCTCTACACTGCACTACGATACAAAATCTGCCACGCATTGCATTCGCGTAAATGGCAGTGGAGTTCCCGTACGCACTTGTAAAGCTTCACGCTCCTGCGGCCGGCAGCGCCTTCTCGTGGAGCGCGGAGCGGTCATTGCAAAAAAAAATGATCCCCGCACGCATCCCGCATGGTACACGCGGTACACTCCTAATTTTTTCAGTACAAGGCACAGTGCCCGCGCAGTTCGTACACCAACCAGCTCTGAGGAGTCACGTTGTTATTCTGGTTATCCCATGACCATTGTCATGACGTTTCAATAGCCCGAACGACTCTTACTAGTAACTTTCTTCTTGCCTAAGCGAGCCTACATCGTTGTATTTGTTTTGAAGTCCTCGTTTCCCTCATAAGTCGAGCGGGGTACTTCTGTACACATGGCGGCACCGAAGCCTACGCACGCGTACGTCGAATACAAGGACGGAGACAAGGCGATCGTCGCTGTGAGTCTCATCAAGCGCTACAGTCCGAACGACGTGACCGAACTGGCGAACAACAAGCTCGTGTGCTGGAGGAAGAGTAGAAAGGGCTACGTGGCCGACCGCTACATCCGCGGAGACGTCTTGACGTTGGGATGTGAGTATGTGTGCCGTGAACTTCAACACTTTCTCGATCTTTTATATTCAGCCTGCATTTCGTTACGCAAACTTTGTTTTAGCGTTACCTAACAGGCGATGCGCTCCTTTTAACTATTTCATTCAGTTGGGCCGTGAATTTATGGCGCTTTCTGATGCTGTTCTTTGTTCGCGTTGTGTCAGTGGGGAGAGCAACGTTCTGTCGGCCCTTTGTTTCTGGTTTGTTGCCCTTTCTGTCTGATCCGGATGATGGCGGCTCACAGCGTTGATGAAATGCGATAAGGAAATGGATAGTAAATGAATCAAGGCGTTGGATGCACTCGCCGCGCGCTACATTGCTCAAAATTGGGCCGACCATTGCCCGATTTACGTTACATTTTAGCTCCGTGGACTGATACCGACGCTGAATTGCTGATTGGCCTTTCATACTTGCAGTATATACAGGTGAGCTTTACTTGCGATTACAGCACTGCACGGATCTGGACCGGCCCGAAAGCGCGCGGACCGGGTAAGGTATCGTCGGATTGGGTCTGTAATAGGCCCGGTCTCGTATATACAAGTCGATAGTGGGAGTGGGTATGCTAACCTTTGGTTTTCTCGGTTTGTGGGGTTTAACGTCCGAAAGCGTCTATGTGAGATGCCGCAGTGGAGTGCTCCTGTAATTTAAACCACTTTGGTTTCTTTAGCGTGCATTTAAATTGCACAGTACAACTAAGGCCTTATTGAAACTCATAGAAGACAAGAAGAGGAAGAAGACGGCGGGCACCAAAATTGTGTGATTACAAGAAATAAAAGAAGACTCTTGACCTTGTTCACATCGAATGCAGTTTGTCTCGTCTCGTTCATGCGACATGGTGCCGTGACCAGGATAGCGGCTACTCCTCTTCCGACTGGCAGTGGAACACCAGGACAAAGGACTGGCCACAAGATGGACGAAGAGGAGGCTTGAGTGCTGAATTGACAGCCAAGAGCGGCAGACACGGGAGACGACTGTCTGCTGGAATCTGTAAGCTGTCAGCAGTTTCATCATTTATTCAATATGAACAGAGAAGACAAAGATGCTGAGGACACAGATAAGAAACCGGGCGAGCAATGCAGAAAAGAAGCTTCGGGAAAATGAAGATCCCACAGCGACCTCGCTGCTATACAGCCAGATTTAAAAGCGTCACAGACATGCTGAAGAAAGTGGACAAGTAGATGGAGCAGTTTGTAACACCTGAAATAGCCCCCCTTCCTGCTGACAGAGTCGATGAGCGTGTGGATTTCGCTGGTCCAATGCTTATATAAGATGCAGTGAAAGGCAGTACAAAACAGTATGTTGCAGTATTCGTATGTGCAACAAGAGCTATACATCTCGAAGTTGTGGGCAACTGTACAACAGAAGCATTATTATTATTACCTGCATTCAGAAGGTTCAGTGCAAGAGTCTTATGTTGCACAATATACGATGACAACCCAAAGACGTTCTAAAAAGGCAACACACACATCAATCGTATATTCAACGACGTACACAAAGAAGTCTCCAAAAGGTCTAGCCAAGTAGTTCGTATAAAGTGGAAGTATATCGCCGAACAGGCACCTTGGCGAGGAGGCTTGTATCAAAGGATAATACGAAGCATGAAATCAGCAGTCAGGAAGATCATTGGAAAAAGGCTGTTAACGAGAGATGGGAAACAATCACCACTGAAGTAGAAGCAATACTTACCTGTAAAAAATCCCGAGCAAGCACCCCCCTCCTTTTTTCAGGAGATTTGAAATATGCACCAGTGACCATGCAAGCCCCCCCCCCCCCCCGTTCGCTTCCACCATTTTTCACTGTTTTTATTGACCTTTATTGGCCGCTAGATCGACCTACAGGTAGCAGCACCGTCGCCGCGTTAGTGTGGAGAGGCGGTCGGAGGCGTGGATACAAATACACACAGCAGCGCTTTGTTGTGAGCGGTTTGAGCCAATTGTCGGCGAATAAAGTGTGTCGATTGCAGCTTACTGGTAATATATACGCTCTTCATTGTTGAATCGATGCACGAAGATCATTCAACGTTACTATTATTAGTGAGAGAAGCGCAATCTGTCGATGAAAGGGATGCTCGCCCTGGATGACAGTCTGCGCTTACGCACTATATGACGTTTTTTGTTGTTTTCTCTGTACATGTTTAGCTTGTGTTTTGTGTACTACGCACTGCAGTAGCACGACTGAACTGCTTAAGTGTTTACTTCTTGTTCATTTGTATACCAGCCCATATTCCTGTGCAGTGAGTTCAATAGAACTGTTCATGCGAATACGCATATATACACAGGTAAGAGTTTAGCACAGAGCTTTCATTGATTGATTACGTACACGACAATGATGCAACAAAGCTCCGTTTATTTTATGGAACAAGTCTTTTTTCTCAAACTAATAATATCCGCTGCCTTCCAATAATTTATAACAACTCCACACAAACGCTCAAGATAATGTAAAAAGAAAGGATGAGGTTTCGTGTGAAATTATACGACATAATGTAAGGCACACCGTCGGGATTAATTTTGAACATCTGGGTACCTTAAAAGCGTGCCTAAATCTAAGCGCACGGGTGGTTCTGCATAAATTTCGCGCCAACTTCAAATAGCGCAGCGGCAACTCCGTTTATCACTGCCGTGTCATTCCATTGTCTGTTTTACCTTTTCTTCTTTAGGGACAGTTTGAGTACTGAAGTCTTACACTTCACTTGATCGAAATATTTCGCTGTAGTGGGACCACGACCCTACAATAAAAGCTCATCATGAACTGGAGTGCCGCGGTTATACACCTAACAACAACGCAAAAGTGCATGAGCCTCGTTTCTGTTTACCACCGAGTCGCTGAAACGCTGCATTGACACACTATTTAATGTTTCTTATGTTTGGGACTATGACAAGTGCACTTTAAGGTGTGCATGAACCAGAAAGCGGCACCAACACTGAAATGATTCTGGCGAACGAAGGGTACGACACCAATACACAGCCCTCTCGAAAGTCGCACTCACTGATATTATTACAATGCGCATGCAGCCGAACAAGCTCATTTGCATCTGTGCACCATGTTAGGTATACGTACGAGCAGTTAAACTTGCGCTAACATAACAGAACAAACCGCCCTTTGAGAACGTGCAGGACATACGCGCACATGCAAACACGACATGGCTAGCAGACGACGCAGGGAGCAATCCACACTAGGCGCGCTTCAGCCAGTAGCCGCCAGGCGGCAACTCCGCTCGATCTCGCGCCCAATAGAGCTAATAAAATTTAATGAATGCGTATCCAGTAATGCATTACATTAGAAGCACGGGTGTGCATTCTTTATTCTTAGCAGCTGTTCCGCGACCAAGCAAGAGCCCCCCACCTCCAAATCTTTCGGTTATCTTTCACTGTAGTGAGGGGGCGCTTGCTCAGGATTTTACGTTAATAGCAGGCCTTTGTAATTATGAAACGGTGCCATGCAATTAAGACAAACTCACAGAGGAACACAAGAAACAGAAGCACCGAACTCTCCAATGACAGTTTTTTCACATGGGCAGAACACGAATATAGATCCACATGTGGCTACACAAAGAGCATCAACAAAAATACAGGAAAAGCCTCTGCCCATTTGGATAATATTTTTTTGAGCTGCAAAGCTATAGATGGGAAGCCAATGCATGACTCTTTTTGGTTCTGTATATGCCAAGCCTCAATGATCTCTTGAGTTGTCTGGTCCTGGTGCCTTGCAAAGATGCTGGTATCGCTGAATTGAGCTTCACAGTCGCACTGCTGGCAATGTGCAGCTATATGCGATAGGCCAGTGCTACAAATACATGCATCATGCTCCCTTAATCAATCAAACATTCACACGTGTTCCTTAGCGAACTGAAATGTAAGTATGCATCACGAACTGGCCCAAACTTCAGCTCTTCTAAAACACATCTTCCTCTCTGCCCTACATAGACAGAGCCACATGACAATGGAATATTGTACACAACACCCGTGGCACACTTAATTGCTCGAGATATGTGCTTCACGCTGCCGACTACCGTTTGTTTTGCTTTTTTTTGTCCCCACTTTTCTGTTTGTACGTCCGCAAATTCCTGCTAGTTTATTTGGTGTTGAAAAAGCAACTTTCACACTGTAGCTGCCAGCTACATTTTTTTACATAGTGCACGTCTGCAAATTCCTGCTAGTTTATTTGGCGTTGAAAAAGCAACTTTCACACTAGCTGCCAGCTACATTTTTTTAGATAGTGCACGTCCGCAAATTCCTGCTAGTTTATTTGGTGTTGAAAAAGCAACTTTCACACTAGCTGCCAGCTACATTTTTTAGATAGTGCACGTCTGCAAATTCCTGCTAGTTTACTTGGCGTTGAAAAAGCAACTTTCACACTAGCTGCCAGCTACATTTTTTTAGATAGTGCACGTCTGCAAATTCCTGCTAGTTTATTTGGCGTTGAAAAAGCAACTTTCACACTAGCTGCCAGCTACATTTTTTCAGATGGTGCGTGAACATATGACACAGCCGCCACATTTCTGGTTTTTTGAACAGTTTCTTTTTGGTTTCCCTGGCTCTTCGCTGATTTTACCATTTGAATTACTTCTTCTCATGCTCTTGCCACAGCATGATCTGGGAAACTTGAGCTTTTTATTCTGTCTAGCTGTCTTGACACGCTTTCTTTCATTCTGTGGAAGCACGTCTTGTTCACATCCAAACGTAGACAGGAATTTTTTAAAAGAGTGGTGTCACCAAATTTTGAGGCTATAAAAAACCTGCTGTAGGCTTCCTCTGTATGCAAGGATACTCGGCACGAAGTGTTGGACACAGCAAACGTTTAGAATATATTTTAATTCGCTTCCAAAGTGTGCATAAATGCTCATTCTCGCGATCGAAACCCATAGCAAGCGCGACTGACACTGACGTCACTGTGTAGGAAGCGTAACGAAAGTTTTAGTGACGTCAGACCACATTAGAGTTATGTGCAATGAGTGGTGACCCACAGCTCCGCTGCACCGGGCAAGCCAAAGGAGCATCGGCTGCGAACTACACTGATCTTTTTCTGAGCTTGTGGCTGAAGTAGCCAAACTTGCTCGCATTTTGCAGAGTGCTTCGCATCGTAGCGCGCACCTGCAAAGGTGACATTAGAGAAGTTTAGTTCGTTCACACACTATTTTGCTTTAGCATCTGGGTTGCCATAGCCGTAAATGTGAAAGGCCGGATAGGTGGGGCCGCCTGGTGGCGCTAAGATGAACCAGGCAAGCACAGAAATGCTGTTGCAGAAACTCAATGTATTCTTCTCTGCTCGTGTGAATTCTCGGCAGTGGCGTAGTTTTGAATGTGTTACCTTTTAAAACATTTTTTTTGCGACAGTCACTCGGTGAAAACAAAGAAACGTGCCTATAGTTGTGGTTGCGTGAAGTGTTGCAAGATGTCAGTACCATCATCCGGTAACCCGGTACTCCGGAAACATCTCTGCATATACTGGAATGCTGTACACGCTAATATACTCTATTAGAGAATTTTAGCGAGTGTTGAAGGCATCCGGATGGTTGCTCGCGTGTGTGTGTGAGAGCAGACGATGCAGCACTGTGTGCGCCACAGCTTTGTGGGCCCACGTGTTCAAGCGTCCTACGCAGTGACGTCAGTGTCTAACTCGATGCCCAGAAACTGAAAGTCGCTCACACCAATAAGGCGATATTAAAATATTTGATGAGAATACGTGAATCTTGGAGCATGTATCATGCTTCCCGGAGCATTGAGAAACATTTGCAACTGTGAAGAAGAAGACGCGTCGCCGGTCAGCAGTATCGCCAATGCTCGCCTCGCGCTGCTGGTCGCTGGCATCTTTCTGGACGGTGCTCTGCCCCGACTCGCTGTGTTTGTTCAGAGTGTCACCACAGGAACGCACCGCCAATAAACCTCTTCTCAATTGGTGGAGGGTGCTGAGGGTCCCTGTCAACTGAACCTGGAGCTGCGAAGCAGAACACTTCCGCCCGTCGTGACAACTAACGTCGACCAACCGGCCCCGTCCACCCAGTCCGGCAGCGGCACCGGAGTTGCTCAGCTGAGGGACCCCAAGGTTTTCAGCGGTGCCGGTGAGACCGACGTCGAAGACTGGTTCACAAACTACGAACTGGTGAGCGCGCACAACAAGTGGGATGACGCCGACAAGTTGACCCACGTCGTGTTTTATCTCACTGACGTTGCCGAAATGTGGTATCACAACCACAAAAGCGACATCCCGACATGGTCAGTATTCAAGACGTCTTTCGCTGAAGTGTTTGGCTGACCTGCTGTCCGTAAATTCCGCGCCGAACAACGCTTGCGCACACGAGCACAGAAGCCGTCCGAAACGTTCACAAGTTACATTGAAGACATCATCGATCTTTGTAACCGTGTCAACGCCGGCCATGCCTGAGTCTGACAAGATTCAGCACATCCTCAAAGGGATCGACGATGGCACATTTCAGATGCTCTTGGCCAGGAATCCTCGCACAGTTTCGGAAGTCGTCACTTTATGTCAAAGTTATGACGAGTTGAGGAAGCAGCGCGCCCTGACTCGGCCATTTTCATCGCACACCGACTCGCTCTCGAGTCTTGGTACTGTTCCCGAGCACTCGCCGACGCTTCAGGAGATCAAGGACTTCGTGCGCGAAGAAGTTGCTCGTCAACTTTCCTTGGTCCCCTTACACACAGGAGGCGCCCTCTCGTCTGCCGCCAACGACTCCGCACTGTTATTGCCGAAGAGGTCGCTCAAGCCGTTCCCGTCGCTCACCATCAGCAGTCCGTGGCCGCGCCTCTTACATATGCGCCGGTTATGCAGCCCGTAGCCTCACCTATTACGTATGCCCAGGTGGTGCGTAGGCCTCCCCAGCAGCCTTACCCACCTATGCAGCAATATGCACACCGATCTGCACCTCTTCCTACATCTTGGGCCGAGCCGCAAGTCAGCACTTCTTGGAGGACTCCTGACAATCGCCCCATTTGCTACGCCTGCGGTACTCCAGGGCACGTTGCTCGATATTGTCGCCGTCGCTTTCAAACATCCAGCGACGCTACCCGGCCGTTCCAATACGGCGCTCATCCCATGCGCCCATCTCCTACCGGACCCTCACCATCGGATGCTTACACTGACCACCCTGACTTTCCGTCGCGCCGCTCACCATCTCCTCGACGGCGATCGCTCTCCCCAATGCGTCGCCGACCCGGACCTTCGAACCAGGAAAACTAAACGCCGCAGTTCAAGAGGCAAGAACTGCGTCATCTTCGAACTGCCCAAGTCCTCGCACTTCCCCTGCTAACGTAGTCGCCGTATCTGTCGATGGTGTTCCTTCATTTGCCCTTGTAGACACCGGCGCAGCCGTTTCTGTTATAGCCGCCAAGCTCTACCGTACACTACGCAAAGTGACCACGCCGCTCTCTGGACATGTCGCTACGCACGGCCAGCGCACAGCACATTACACCTCTCGCAGCCTGTACTGCCCGCGTATTCATACAAGGCACTATGTACGTCAGTGGAGTTTATTGTTCTTTCTGCCTGCTCGCACGACGTCATCCTCGGGTGGATTTTCTGTCACGTCACAATGCCGTCATCGACTGCGCACGCGCTGAAGTTGAATTTTCGCCGCTGTGTGCAGAGCCATTCCACGACGCTCTTGTTCAGCGGCCTAAACTCGTCGTGCACAAGGACACTGACATTCCGCCTGCCTCTCTTGCCGTTGTCCCTGTCTTTTGCGGTGGCCTCAACGATGCTACGGTCTTGTTCACACCTTCCGACTCCTTCATGAGTCGCAGAGCCGTCCCACTGCCTTTTGCTGCTCTTGACATCGCTGCCGGCCACAGCAATATTTTTCTCTACAATTCCCTCTCCGCACCGGTTACGTTGCTGGTCGGCGAATGTCTCGGTCGCGTGGAAGAGCTTGACCCTTCGTTCTTTCTGAACGTGCCAGACGAATCGTGTCATACTGACTCGAGCGACCTTCTTGCCCTTTCAACACAGGAGGGCTCGTCGAGTGAAATATTCACGAGTTCAATCGCTGATACCTGACTGCCGAAGAACGCGCCGCGCTTCTTCGACTTCTCCAACACTTCACGACTTCGTTCGATGTTTCTCAGCCGCAGTTGGGCCGCACGTCGGAAGTCCACCACTACATTGACACCGGTTCGCACCAGCCGTTGCGTCAAAGACCGTACCGCGTCTCTGCTGCAGAGCGTCGTGTCATCAACGACCAGGTCGAAGATATGCTACGCCGTGGCGTTATTCAACCATCCCACAGTCCTTGGGCATCTCCTGTCATGCTAGTTCGCAAGAAGGACGGGTCTATTCGTTTTTGCGTCGACTACCGTCGCTTAAATAAGGTGACGCGGAAAGACGTCTATCCTTTGCCGTGCATCGACGACGCCCTTGACAGCCTTCAAGGAGCAGAATTCTTCTCGTCCTTAGACTTACGTTCTGGCTACTGGCAGGTTCCGATGGCTGAAGCTGATCGCGAGAAAACTGCATTTATTACACCTGACGGGCTGTACGAATTTAACATGATGCCTTTTGGCCTTTGCAACGCACCTGCCACGTTTGAACGACTCATGGACAACACATTGCGTGGCCTCAAGTGGTCTATGTGTTTATGCTACCTCGACGATATTGTCGTTTTCTCTCCCGATTTTCCTACCCATCTACATCGGCTCAGACAGGTTTTGACGTGTTTAACCAACGCTGGACTGCAACTCAACCTTAAGAAGTGCCGCTTCGCCGCGCGGGAGCTGACCATCTTAGGCCACATAGTATCTAAGCACGGTGTTCTACCCGACCCTGCGAAACTTCGTGCCGTCGCCGAGTTCCCAAAGCCTGCTACCATCAAAGAGCTTCGAAGTTTTGTCGGACTATGCTCCTACTTCCTGCGCTTCGTCCGAAATTTCGCGTCCATCATGTCGCCGTTGACCCAGCTCCTACGCGGTGACACAGACCTCTCCTCCTGGTCTCCTGAGTGCGACATCGCGTTTGCTACGCTCCGTCGTCTGCTCACTTCTCCTCCATCCTTCGCCATTTCGACCCAACAGCTGCAACTGAAGTGCATACAGACGCTAGTGGGGTCGGTCTTGGCGCTGTCCTCGCCCAACGTAAGCCCGGCTACTCCGAATACGTCGTCGCCTATGCGAGTCGCACGCTGACAAAAGCAGAGACCAATTACAGCGTCACTGAAAAGGAGTGCTTAGCTCTAGTATGGGCGCTTACCAAGTTCCGCCCGTATTTGTACGGTTGCCCGTTTGACCTGGTAACGGATCACTATGCCCTTTGTTGGCTCGCCACGTTGAAAGATCCGT
>NC_051183.1:147903866-147934400 GCF_013339695.2 Rhipicephalus sanguineus
GACGGTGGCTCACGCATGCGTTACCATATTCTCGATATGCCATGCTTCTATCATCAGGCGCGTTTTTCATTCTATGACGGTACAACACTGCGCATTCATCGAATTTTGGCGTGCACTACAATCTCGACCATGTAAAGATAGATTAGAGGTGAGCCTCCTGTTAGCGATCTCTTATGTTCTAATAATCTCTGGTTGATGCATCGGACCGTCTGTCCTACGTAGAAGCGGCCGCAGCTGAAAGGGATCTTATACACCACGCTCGTACGGCAATCAGTGAATTTGTTGGTGTGTTTTACGAAACAAAATCGGTCCGCTTCTTGTCTTTTACTCGCTCATTCTTCCTCGGCACAGCGGCGCAAATCTACCTAGCTTATGGCAGCCGTGAAAACAACATTAACGCCGTATCTACTTCCTACTTTCTTTAGCTGTGAGACACGCAATGAATGTACGGTATACTCCGACACGTTTTTCTTATCGTTTCTGCAACCATGCTCGGACTTAACACAATAGACTTCTTTAAACGTTCAGCGACCGTGGCCACTGCATCACGAGGATACCCTACATCTAAAAGACGCGTAACCTGTGCGTTAAAGCTATCACTCATTTTGTGCTCACACGACTTGGTGGGGCTGATTAAGGCAAGACATGGCGATACCGTTTTTTACAACCTTCGAGTGCTTCGACGAAAAATTTAACAGCGGTTTCGAAGATCTAGGAGAATACTGCCAGCACACGTGTTCTTCTGGAACGTTAAAGAATGTCTAGAAATTGTATTCCATTATTCTGAGGCACCTCTTTAGTAAATCTCAGCCCACCTCCATTAATTTCAAATTTTCGCTCACGGAAGCTACCACCTTTCAAAGTCCTCACCACTACAAAAGATCAAGTAATCGTCCACATAACGAAACACCTTAATAACCGAATTACCTAAGGCGCCTTCAAAAGATTGTCAATCTTGCTAAGGTATAAATCACTAAGAACCGGAGCAACCTTAGAACCAATACTACTCCTGATTTCTGCACATAAACGCCTTCCTTCCACATACAAGCGTCGACATTTAAATACATGGAAAGGATTTCTAGAAAGGCCCGGTAGAAACACCACATTTATCGGTGAAAACGGTCTGGTGCGCCTTGTTCGTTAATACATTCACTAACACAATTTAACAACTCCCCATGCGGCAAAGACAACTCCCCAAAACTCCCCATCTTTTGCCGCATGGGGTTGTTAAATTGTGTTAGTGAATGTATTAACGAACAAGCGCACCAGACCGTTTTCACCGATAAATGTGGTGTTTCTACCGGGGCCTTTTCTAGAATCCTTTCCATGTATTTAAGTCGACGCTTGTAGGTTGGAAGGAAGGCGTTTATGTGCAGAAATCAGGGATATGTATTGGTTCTAAGGTTGCTCCGGTTCTTAGTGATTTATACCTTAGCAAGATTGACAATCTTTTGGAAGGCGCCTTAGGTAATTCGGTTATTAAGGTGTTTCGTTATGTGGACGATTACTTGATCTTTGTAGTGGTGAGGACTTTGAAAAGGTGGTAACTTCCGTGAGCGAAAAATTTGAAATTAATGGAGGTGGGGCTGAGATTACTAAAGAGGTGCCTCAGAATAATGGAATACAATTTCTAGACATTTCTTTAACGTTCCAGAAGAAACCACGTGTGCTGGCAGTATTCTCCTAGATCTTCGAAACCGCTGTTAAATTTTCGTCGAAGCACTCGAAGGTTGTAAAAAACGGTATCGCCATGTCTTGCCTTAAATCAGCCCTCACCAAGGGTCGTGAGCACAAAATGAGTGATAGCTTTAACGCACAGGTACGCGTCTTTTAGATGTAGGGTATCCTCGTGATGCAGTGGCCACGGTCGCTGAACGTTTAAAGAAGTCTATTGTGTTAAGTCCGAGCATGGTTGCAGAAAACGATAAGAAGAAACGTGTCGTAGGTATACCGTACATTCATTGCGTGTCTCACAGGCTAAAGAAAGTAGGAAGTAGATACGGCGTTAATGTTGTTTTCACGGCTGCCAATAGCTAGGTAAGATTTGCGCCGCTGTGCAGAGGAAGAATGAGCGAGTAAAGACAAGAAGCGGACGATATTGTTTCGTAAAACACACCAACAAATCAATGATTGCCGTACGAGCGTGGTGTATAAGATCCCTTTCAGCTGCGGCCGCTTCTACGTAGGACAGACGGGCCGATGCATCAACCAGAGATTATTAGAACATAAGAGATCGCTAACAGGAGGCTCACCTCTAATCTATTTTACATTGTCGAGATGGAAGTGCACGCCAAAATTCGATGAATGCGCAGTGTTGTACCGTCATAGAAATGAAGAAAACGCGCCTGATGATAGAAGCATGGCATATCGAGAATAGTGGTAACGCATGCGTGAGCCAAACCGTCGATTAACTGCATAAAGATGAAACAAATGCCTTAACAGTTATCTTCAACGTAGACCGCAACGCGTGCCGGATTGATAGGTTCGCCTGTGCATGGGCATGCGCAGATAGTTTTCGTGCCTTCTTTCTTTTCAGCCGTTGTGCGTCTCTTCAGTGTTAGTCGGCGTTTGTGGTGTCCTGACTTCTTTCTTGTGTCCTGTTTGCACGCCCTGTCTTTTTAGAATGATGTAAGGTAAATGTGGAGAAAGAAAAGTGGACGAAAAGATAATTTGCCGCGGGCAGGGACAGAACCTGCGACCTTCGAATAACGCGTCCGATACTCTACCAACTGAGCTACCGTGGCGGCCAACCCCCCGTCCACTTTATGGGGTATATATGTACATTTAAACGTGGGAGTGTCAGTCAGGCACCGCCAGTAGCCATGACGGCGAGTGTGGAACACTCTTTTTTCTGCCTGTTGGCGTCACGTAGCACGTGAACTTATTACGAGCTGGCAGCTGACCAATAATCCCTCGCATACTACCTGAAAGCATCAAGTCTGCCAGTACGAGACCCTCGCTATGAATGAAGGAAAGAAGTGGAAATTTTAAGGGCTCGTTTTTCTTTGTTAACAAAGAAAAATGAGCCCTTAAAATTTCCACTTCTTATTAACCCGAGGAATAGAAAGAATAAAAATTAGGATCCCAGCAGGAATCGAACCCAAGCATTCTGCGTGGCAATCAGGTATTCTACCACAGAGCCACGCCAGGTCTGTAAACTGGTTTGGAAAAACAGCCTATGCAGGCGTAATGTCGGTGCAACATCAATTGTGGTTTTGGCGCTGGCTATCTAATTTTATAAGAAAGCAGTAAACACTACACATGTACTCCTGCGATAAAGGTGTCATATCACATTAATGTCTGTGGTTCCAGGGTTGGCTTCGCTTTTATAGCAGTCTAATAAACTTTACAATTGTATTCGTATGATTCAGCAAGCTATATTGAAGCATTGCTTGACCCCAGAGGAATTCATTAATGAAAGTTAAGTATGATCTTCACGTGATTGCATCATAAAGTGCGCTTAGTTTCGATAATACTGAGGTATGTACTCTAATGTAAGGGCTGACTTTACGTCGCACCGTAAGTTACCCTTTAAATGCCAGTGTTGTCAATGTGCCTGGTAAGCCCACTATGTGCACACAGCTACTATACTTACAAAAACACGTCGATCCGCCTCGTAATGCTTGGCTCGAAGTAATAAAATACAGCGTAGAAGTACTCGCTGACTGCTTTGCATGAAACCGATTCCCACAACGTGTGGGATCTGCCGAATTTTTTTATTATTGTATTTTTCGGCTGTTTGTAGTTAAGGGTGTGAGGTTGTATGCAGGGGCGAGTTACACGCAACAAAATATGGTGTCAATATAAAGATATCCTCAAAATATTCATGATCAAGAAAGTCTATCTGGATCAGGCCCAATCATGATCATAAGTGGGCGTATAACACAGGTATTATTTAGCACTTCCGTAGAGTCTCAGCCACTTCCTTATTTTCTTGTTTTTTCATCAGTAGCCTCAGTGGCCATTAGAAGTGCCAAAAATTGGAGTCGCTTGCATTATTTGAGCTCCATAATAACCTTCTGCTCCTTCAAATACAGTAAAACCTCGTTAATTCGAAGGCCTCGGGACCGGAAAAATATCCAATTAAGCGGGATTCCCAATTATCCGAAACAACGCGAAATCAAGGAATCAGCCAGAAAACGTGATGTACGGAAGTCACACCTTATTGTGGCAAGTCAGCCTACTTGGAGAAAAATTCTCCATGCGTGACTGATGCGTTCGGTAGTTCCCAGACTGAAAGTCATATTTTCCAGCCTGTCAATGAGGCGCAGCATCTCAGCCTCGCCGCCGTTGCACTCGACGAAGCTGCGCACAAACATCAAGGCATCGATGACATCCGCCAAAGGGGGTGCTCGGGAGGGCTCGTCATCGCTGTCAACATTAGAGGCCGAATCGGTCGATCTCGCAGCTATCGCGCTGTCGATGTCGGCGTAAACACGTCTGCACTGTGGCACTCGACATTTTGCGTACTCGGAGATCCGTTGGAGTGCACTCCTCGTCCGCGTGCAAAGCCTCATATCGAGCGCAGAGAGTCTCCCCTTCTTCATCAAACGGGCAGTGACAGCGGTGACAGCAAACTCAGCGGGACGTTGCCTCTTCTTTCACAAACCCGGCGTGCTCAAACACCGTCGAATAACGGTGGCCTCCACCTGCTTCCATGCGTGAACAATGAGGCAAATACCACCGGGAGGTCATGTTATACTCCTTTCCGTTGTCATAGCAAAGGAGCATTCGCTTCAACAGATTGTAGCGATATATTTTCCTGGTATGGTGTATGACGCCCTGGTCCATCGGCCTGCGATAGCGACGTCATGTTCGGGGGTAGAAAGACCAGCCTGATTGCCTGCAGGTTCTGAATGTCGCCGTGAGCTGGGCAATTATCGACGACGAAACAAAACGCTGCGCCCTGCGGCCGCAAACTTGCGGTCAAGGTGCCGCACGTATTCTTCAAAGAGTGCAGGCCGTCATCCAAGCTTTCTTGTTGTTTTTATAGATCAGGTCATCCTTGGATGGCAGTCGTGCATTTTGAAACAAACGAGGCTTTCTGTCTTCCCAATAACAAGCAGTGGCAGCTTGTGCTCACCGCACATGCTTGCACCAAACAAAAACAGTGATTCTATCTTTGTTCTGTTTCCGCCCCTAATGTCTGCCTCCTTCAAAGCGAACGTCTTCGTAGGCAACATTTTGGAACAGAGCAGCTTCATCAAGGTTGTAAACATCTGCTGCTTCGTACTTGGCGAGTAGTGGAGCCAAGGTGTGCTGCTTCCAGCCGTCGACAACAGACTGATCTGCGCTGCCACTCTCGCCACAAACAGTCACGAATGTCAGGTTGTTGCGCTCCTTAAATCGGCAAAACCATCCATTGCTGCATTTAAACTCAGAATGTCCAAGTTGCAGCGCCAGCTGGTTGGCCTTCTCACGCAATATGGTCCCATTCACAGGAAGGTGTGCTGCGTTAGCTTTCTGCAGCCAGTCGATCAGAGCTGCTTCAACGTCGGCCGTACGTAGGCGGGCGTACTCGTGTACGCTTTGACGAGTGCGTCTTGCTGTAAGCATCGAGAATTTTCTCCTTATTCTTGATGATGTTGCACAGCGTTGACAGAGGCACGTGGTGCTTTTCGGTGAGAGCCATTTTCGACGCCGTCGACTTGCTGGCCTCTTCAATTAAGCACACCTTTTCGTGCAGGGACAAGCTCTTGTACTTCGGCATCTTCCTTCCAAGCACACCTCAATCAACTAATTCACAGGGAAGACACTCAAGCGGAGACAGGAGACAAATGGAGCAGTCGCACCGAATCGCACAATGCTCGCCAGCCGACATCCAAATGGCACAAAGACTCCACAAAACATTCACTTCGCTAGAGTGGCTAACATCGCTGTTGAGATGATGATGATCATGATCGCAACCGCACGCATCGCCGCCTGGCAATTGCTAAAACATGGCGTCTACGACGTATTTCCGGTAAAAAAAAACATGGCCTTCGAGATCCGTACATCAAAAAAAAAATGCATGTTTTAGTTACAGCCTCCGAGATTCGCAACACCCTTTGCATATCTTGGAAGTCGCGTCCAAGTGTGCCAATTAACCGGGAAGTCGCAGACTGGCCGCACCAATTATCCGGTTAAATTTACATGTAAAAATTTGGGACCGCGCAAATAATACAAGTTATCCGGGATTCCCAATTAACCGAGTACAAATTACCGAGGTTTTACTGTACACACTAATAATGGAAAAATGCATATAGTTTTCTCATGCATTTTATTATGGAATGCACTCTACAATGAACTAAAAAAAAGCATGTTTTTAGGTGAAAGCTAAGCATGTTTTTATTCAGTTGTATAAATCTTGCACACCACTAACTTTGTTAACTCGCTGTATTTCAGGAGTCATTAGTAATCGCTGAAATATTTGGTGACGTCTTTCTTATTTGTAACATATTGAAAATATTTTTTATTATCCTATGTTCGCTTTATTCATTTCTCTAGTGTATTGCCAAGGGGGGTCCCACCTGCGGTTTGTAACCTGCAGTTTGGACCTCCTCCTGCATATTTACCTGTATTGTATTCTCTGATTATGTTACTTTGATTGATTGATTGATGATTGATTGATTGATTTTCTTCAGATGGCATAGATGACCTAGTCGCTCGTATGTTAAAGCAAGGAAAGATTGTGCCAAAGAAGGTGCTTGAAGATAGCAGCCAAGGCATTCGCCTCAAGAAGTCAACACTCCAGGTAATAATTATGTTTGATATTAAAACCAATAAATTACGCTTCATGTTTTTCGAAGACACCTAATGGACAAAGATGGCAGCTCTGCAAAAGAATGTTATTAAACAGTGCCAACGATGTAGACAGAAAAATCTGAATAGGAAGGAGAGCAATGGGCTATGTATGGGTGCGGGTCGTCAACCATGTGAGAGTGTTTTAAGAAAGGCCAGATTTGTTATGTAGCCTGGGTCGCATCAAGAGGCGGGAATTAATGATCAATTGATGAGCATCGTACAAAACTCATACACTGGACTTGCAAAAAGTCTGCTTGCACTGGTGACTGTATACACTTCTGTGCACAGATGAGCTGTTTTGAGCTGTGTTGCTGGCATAGAATTGCGAGAGTTTCATGCCATGTGAAGCAGTCTCTCTGTCATAAGGTAGATTAATCTTCGAATACCCTTTCAAAGCAAGCTTACTTAAACTTAAGCTTTTCATATTTGTCGTGTCGTGCATGCTGCTGATTCGACAGAGCGCAGATTAAGGCTTGACAGTTTGGATTGTAAGAAAAAACTGGGGTTGCCCGTGCATTCGATGTTCTAATGGTATGCTTCAGGCCACTGGGAAATGTCTCGGCAAGCTTAAATAACTGATCTCACCTTTCATTTGTATACTGGTGCCTTGACGGGAGTATTTAACAGCAACGATGCTTGAACATTTATGAAGTGGGCTAAAGCAGATCTGGTGCAGCACAGTTTTCTTCTTACTGTTTCTTCCTTACTAGGGTGCAAAACAAAGACAGCACCATTCAAAAGTGCCAAAGAAGCCAGCGACCAGCAAGATATCAGGGAAAAGATGCAGGGAGGATTTGGACTCTGAGACTGAAGAAGAAGAAGAAGAACAAGTGCCTCGCAGGCTGCTCCAGGAAGCAGAGAACAAGATTGCCGAGCTTGAAGAAAGACTGCGAGTTTCAGAGGAGAGGCTACATGAAGAGCGGCAGCAAAACATCAAACTTCAAAACCTTCTTGAGCAGAAAATGGGTGAGCAGTAATTTAGTCTCTTATTGGCATGTGCTTCTTCAATTGATTCTTTTTTCTCTGTATAGAGCTTTCTAATAAGGGTGTCCTGGGCACTTGCTTATTGCTCTCTGGATGGTTGTAAATGTGCGTGTCTCTTCAGTTATTAAGGCGAAAGTCTTATGTTCCTCATCAGACGCAGCTCTTGATAAATGCAGCATGCGCTACCAAAACTCCTGTGACCTAAAAAAATGAGATAACAGCCATGTTCGAGCTGGAATCGAACCCAGGTTCTCTGCATGACGATCCGGTGTTCTACCACAGAGCCATTCCAGTACTTCACACCACTTCGGAAAAAGACCCCATGCAGTCGTCATGTTAAACAAAGAGTTACATGAACCGATACAGTGATGGGAATGCTGCTACAGTTGCTCCAATGTGCTACATTTCATAAAAGTTGCTACATCCATGCTACAAGTGAGAGAAACTGCTCCAATGCTGCTCCATAATGGTGTCTTTCAAGAGTGTAAAATAGTAAAAACACTCTTGTGCAACCTCGGAGGCTACAACTAAAAGAGCTTGTGGTGAACACCAAATGGTGGTTGTCACCCCACCCAATGTCACGTCTCCTGCCTTTCTCAAAGCTCCCAGAGATAATCAAATTCAGTGTGGACTTGCACATAATTTAGTATGGCGATCTGTCAGTGTTCTTGCGCATAATTTATGTGCCTTGGACAATTTCACATTTTCACAGAGGCCCTGCATTCATAGAGTTGCAACATGAGACTTCCAAGGTACAGAACTATGCACTCATACTGCTGGTGGGGCCTGCTTGGAAGTGGAGCAGCAGCCAGCATTGTGGCAGTTTCTTATTGTGGCCATCACATCTGTTTCTTGAAATGTTGCATGCTTATGTTCGAAGAATTGAGCAAGACCCCATGCGGCAGTCACGAGTCGGTTTTATCACAGAATGCCCACATGACCTTAAGGGGTAGGTAGGGGTCAAGCAAACAGACTTGATCTGCTTGCTTCCGCTTTCAATTACATCCAGGCTCCGTCGTGTGTATTCTTGCCTTCGCTCACACGGTGCAGTGTCTCAGTTTTTTCTCTCTGGTTGCGTTAGGTCATGTTTTACGGCGTGTTTTGTGTGGCTTAGTCCTCGCTATGCCAACCGTGTGCGTCGTCAGACAGTGCCGTACAACTTATCAAGGTGCAAACAACGTTCACTTTCACAAGCTGCTGGCGTCACAATCGAGACGCTATGATGCTACAAATCTCGGCCAACTATGTATCAGCGAACATCGCTGCGTCGCCGTGTTTTGTCGACGACAGAGAGTTTTCATTGGCTGACTTAAGTGACGTCAGCTGTACAGTTGAGGGGAACGTGAACTGGGAAATCGTAATTGTGATTTTATAGTCATTAAATGAACCCGGACGATGAAATGAGTCGAGGTATAGTATCGAATGGGCGGCCAGGATTCCGAATATACATAGTTGAAAATTCTCAGAAAACGTTTCACGACCCTTTGAAGTCATTAATGACACATTCCAATGTTTGAAAAGTAACTGGAACGCGTTCCTTACGCATTGAAAGAACTTGTTACGGGAACTTGTTCTAAGATTGGGAAGGAACGAGGAGTGAACTTTTGTCCCTCTTTTAGAGGAACGTGTAGAACACTGGGTGGTACTTGTAACGGTAAATCATAGTAACTACAGTGAAATCTCATTGATGCGATCTCACTTAATATTATGTTTCGCGGCATAATATGTTTTATTTTGTCTGTTCCCGGCTGACACCACATAGATGTAAGGCATTTTCATACGGCTAATACGGGCGTATTTTCATGTGGGCTTGGGTAATACAATCGGGAAAATGTCTGAAAACCATGCATGGTTTCAATTTTCAGGGCACTACACCCGTGTGGCGCTGGCCCATCAAGATACCCCAGCGCTAGTGGTAGGGCAGCAAACACTGGGATCAATGTTCGCACTTTCGAATTGGATTGGCTTGCCTCATTCTTTGAAATGGTCACTGACTACTGACTATACACTTAAAGGAGTCCTGACACAAAAATTTTCGCTGCGCGTTTTTTTGCTGCAATGTGTTGCTGGGGGCCTGTTAGTCATAACACGGCACATCATTTGCTGCAGCGCGCAACAGATAATTAATTGCAAGCTCTTCATTACCGACACAGCCTCAGTTTCGGTTTGACAGAGCTCCAAAAATGTCAAGCCGCCGGGTGCAACTATCACCACCTAGCGAGTGAAACGCTCGGTCACGTGAGCACACAGAACTGTGACGCATTTCCGCGCGGTCTGTCATCGTCGGGCTCATCGTCGTCTGATGGCGACAATTTTCTTGCGGCAGGGATGGAAGGAATTTTCGACGTGGTGAATCACTTCAGGTTTGACCCGCTTGCGACGAGCGATTCGTCGGGAAGCACGTCAAAACATAAATGGCGGCTATGACGTCATCATAACTTGTACCGGCTGCAACGGTTACGTAGGGGAAGTAGGGGGGTCACCTCGGGTCACCTCCGAGGGTGTCAATGCACCAGGTGCTGCCTATACAGTAGAATCTCGATGATACGAATCCCGCGGGGTCACGAAAAATATTCGTATTAGCCGAAATTCGTATCACCCAAACACATGTAAAACTAGCTATATTAACAGTCAGAGGCAAACTCATTTTTAGGAACACATAAAAAAAACATTTATTTCTTGCAGAAAAAATCTCTAATGTCTTTCTGCTTCTTTTTTTTCGCGAAGTCACTCAGCAGACTTCTTTGAAATCCGTAAAAACGCGTGCACGTGTCGTCGCTGATTTCATCAGCGGCCATAGCACGCCTCAGGACGTCGAGCGCGTGCAGCGTTTCAGCCGCCGGTGGTGGTCCTTCACCATCGCCCTCGTCTATGTTGTCGCCATCATCGCTGGAATCGGCAACCTCGCATGTGGCCTCCTCAACAATATCCTCCACCGTGCGCGCACCACAAGTGGCGAGGTTGTCATCCGCCGTGCAGAAGTCTTCAGCTGTACACCCAGCATCAAGCAGTTCCCAACCCTCAATTGGCTCTTCCTGCTCTGAGGGCACCTCTTCGGAACTCCTGAAGAAGCCGCATTTCGCAAAGCAGTTTGCTATGGTAGTCAGCGTTACTCGATCCCAAGCCATAGCGATAAAATGGATGGCGTCCAGGAGGCTTATTCGCAGGTCGCCTTCGTGTTTTCTGTCAATATTGGCAAGTAGGCGGCGCACAAGAAGGCCCTTGAAATGATGCTTGAGGTTTTTTATTATTCCAGCGTCAAGCGGTTGCAGGTGCGTCGTCGTGTTCGCGGGCAAAAAGATCAGTTTGACGTTTTGGAGCGTTACTTGCCTCGGGTGGGCGGCGCACTGGTCAAGAATCAAAACAATCTTCCGATTCTTGCAGGCCATCCTTCTGTCAAGGAGCGACAGAAATTCTTCGAACAGGGCCGCCGCCATCCACGCCTTTTTGTTTGCGCGATAGACGCACGGCAAATGGCTCTCGCGCTTGAAACACCGAGGCTTTTGGGATTTGCCAATTACCGTCAGCTTAAGTTTCTCCGACCCGTCGGCGTTACAGCACAAAAGCACCGTTATTCGCTCTTTGCTTTTCTTGCCTCCTTGGCACGCTTCGCCTTTTAAGCAAAGGCTCTTCTCAGGCTGAAGGTTAAAAAACAGGCCAGCCTCGTCTGCGTTAAAAACATCACGAGGCTCATACCCAGAGATGAGTGACTGCAGCTTCGCGAGCCAGTCGCTAACAACGGTCTCGTCAGCCTTCTTCGCTTCCCCACAGACGCTTTTGTAAACGAGACCGTGTCTCGTCTTGAAACGGTGCAGCCACCCACCTGAGGCCTGAAATCCGTCGATGCGCAGAGCAAGTGCGATCTCGTCGGCTTTCTCACGCAACACTTTGCCATCGATGTTCACACCAGCTGCAGTAACCTCCTTAAACCAGGTCAGAAGAGCTTCTTCAAGCTTCACGTGTTGGGCTGTCTTCGCTTGCCTCGCGTTGACGTTAAATGAAAGCACATTCTTCATTATTGAGTCCCGCTGTCCAACAATTGTGCTTAATGTCGACGTTGCGAGGCCTAGCTCCTTAGCCAACTCCGTGCGTTTTCTTTTGGGATCCTCATCGACCTTTCGAAGAATGTCCAGTTTCTCCTTAAAGGAGAGGGCTTTCCGCTTGCGAGACATAGCTTGCTGCCACTCGGCAAAAAAGGCACTATCACAACAAAGCAAGAACGCGGCTCGAGCACAGCAACCACAACCACTCTGTCCGACGGCACGCATAGAAGAAAGAAGCTCCCGCGGGCCGTGCCTCTCCCTCTCCGGCGTCTCCGCCTGCCGGCCTGCCTCCGCACCAAGAAAAAAAAAAAAACGTGGCCAGCGCCATCTGTAATCTTCAAGAGAAAGCAAAAGGCACACTCCGGCCTCCGATACACGCAGATCTTGGAGGCTGTCGCGCGCTGCTCGCCGGCGGCGCTGGCAACGTGCCAAACCGGCGGCGCCGCACGCATTCCAGCGCCGTAAGTGCACGCTGCTATCTTCCGCGGCCGTCGGTGGGGCCAACGTTGCGTTGGTGGGGCGGCGTTTATTCGTATCAAACGACGCGGGTCAAAAATCAGTTCGTAACAACCGTACTCAAGCACGTTGTAAATTAATGGGCCTTGGCCGGGACCACAGAAAAATTTGTATCATCCCGAAATTCGTATTAGCCGTGATCGTATCATCGAGATTCTACTGTAATGCTGGATCGCGCTCGCGAACTTCAAAATTCATATAAAATACCTTCAAAGCTTTATTCGCTGTCGATATTTTGCAGATAGTACACGCACGTACACGGGAATCGATCTAGCAGGCTATCTCGGCCGCGAAATTTTGTGTCAGTACCCCTTTAAAGCATTAGAGGCGTTTTGTAGCCTTTTGGGAGGTGAGGAGTTCAGTGATGAAACTGCTACTCATTTCTACAAATTCCAAAAAGCTTCCTGTGGGACATTGAAAAACAAAAAGTTCAGCGCAAAGTGATGGACTATATTAAAGTTCTTTAATAAAAGCAGGTTCTGTGCCAAGTAGGTACAGTTCGTGATTTTTTGGGCCCTGTTTTCGATAAGGTGATTTTTGGATAATACTAGGGGTGTGCGAATATTCGAAATTTCGAATATTTTTCGAATAGTGTTTGCTATTCGATTCGCACTGGAATTTTACTATTCGAACTTCCCAAAAACAAATGCAGTCAGCGTCCAATTGAAAGTGACCCCTTCAGATTTTTAATATGCTTCACCCCATTACACTCTTGTATTGCGGCAAAGCTGCCTTTCAAGCTCCGTTACGGTCGAATTTTGCCAAGAGACAACGTCCGATTGGAAGTGGTCCCTAGATTTTTTAATATGCTTCACCTCATCACACCCCGGTATTGCGGCAAAGCTGCCTTTCAAGCTCCGTTATGGTCGAACTCTGCCAAGACATTTAACGTCCAATTGGAAGTGGTCCCTAGATTTTCAATATGCTTCACCTCATCACACCTCGGTATTGTGGCAAAGCTGCCTTTCAAGCTCTGCTATGGTCGCAAATGTACTAACTCAAGAAAACGCTAGTTCCAACATTGAGATGAAAGATGTGGCAGAGGTGGGGGCTCAATAATGCTGTTTTGAACCTGAAATTCGGGCAGGAAATCAGAAAAATTGGAAGCCGAAGCTTTTTAGCATCCAAAATTTCAGATGTTCTCATATATCGATGTCTACGAGGCAGATTTAGAACTACGGACTTGAAGGGAGCACACCCTTGTCCGCCACATCAGTAGGGCTTCCACAGAAGTTGAAACAGGAGGAGACGCTTAGTAAATGGCATCTTTGCCTATCACATGTAAAGTGTTGTCGGAAAACAGTTTGGTTGCGCTAAATCATGTACATAAATAGAATTCGGCCTCTACATTGCCTCATTCTTGATAAGACAACTATGAAACAGCAACTTGCCAGTGCTTCACCAACCTAGCGAAAAGAAACACTTTCATGTTGCTGTCTCATAAGAATATGCTTAGAAATGCTCTCTAACTTTTTTTCTGCAATTTCGCTTCGAAGTATTAGGAAAATATTCTAGAAATATGCGAAAAATATTCGATTCGATTCGCACCCAAAATTTTGCTATTCGCACAGCTCTAGATAATACGCTTTTATTTTAATTGACCGTGAAAGTCATATCAACGAAATTCCACTGTGCTTGGAATGCTTATACTTGTTCTTCTGTTGTACTTGGAAAGAATTGAATGGCCATTTATTTTTAACAGCTTGAAAACAGTGCTAGTTAGCTTGACATGAATTCCAATCTGTTGATGCGTATTGTAAGCTTGGGTTTCTTAGTGTCATGGAGTAGTAGCTTTAAGGTTGGCAGCACAGAGTAAATTCTGGTACAAGTAACGTAATGTTCGGTTATGCTCACAGTGATCATTGATAAAATTAGTAGTAAGTTTTCATGCCTTCTTGTGCAGGCCATAGTTGCAAATATAGTTCTGATGGTGCTTTTGTGTATGTGCTTCATGCAGATTCTATGGAGGCCTCAATCATTGCAGCAATAAAGTCGGAACAACATGGTGCACGGCTTGCTTCACAGGTATGCAATACTCCATGCTGGCATTGTGTGGGAGCTAATTTCCATTAACCTGAAATGTGTCTAATCAGTGTTTCTATTGTGACATTGATTTTGACATTAGGGCTCGATTTACATGCAAAATGCCCTATTTACTTGCATAATGATCTCATTGCTTAAAAAAATTGTTGCAAATTTAGAGGTGCAATCATTACAAGACTTAAATTTTCCTAGAAAAAAAGCTTTTGAGCTCCAAGAATGTAAACAAGTTGCAGGTCAGAATTTTTACGATGGCTATCACAAACATAACCAAAAAAATAAATCATGAACAAGTTTTACCTTTGTAATGAATGCAGACGTAGGCACTACATAAAGTGCACACTGCCCTTCTATTTTTCACTTAGTCTGTAACTGACCCCTCTTATTTTTTTTTTTAGTAAATCTGAGTCCTCACTACTGCTGCGAGATTAGTTGTCTGAGCTGGCAGTGTTGTTGTGGGGCATTGTCGCAGTCCCACGGAAAGTCATCAATTCTCATATTTGATAAAACCATGCAGCATTGTCTGGTGCATTTTACTTGTGCCCAATAAGCACAAGGTGTGTTTTTGAGCACCTGCACTGCCATAACACAGTGATGTGATAGCTATGCCAATTGCGCCAAACTGCGCCAAGACGGGAAACCTGCTACATCCTGCTATATCTCCGCTGTTTTGCGCCAAAACTGCGCCAAACTTTAAGCACGCTAGCGTAAAAACGTGCGCAGCGCGCCACTGGCGGCAAAACGCGCCACTCCAAAGCTGCTGCGCGGCAAAATTTTCGTGCCGCGAGAGGAATGGGTTCGTGCATCATTTTTCGCGCCACGCCGCCCGGCGCTTTCTGGGGGACCTGACCGGACGCAGATTGATAGGAAGGCTTGTTAAGCGCTAGTCTGACTTGCTCAGGCTTTTGGGGACCGACATAATCCTCTCCAGACTGTTGTAAATTGGCATGACCCCCAAGAAAGCACTTTGGAAGGAGCGGCTCGCCGCGAGCTGGAAGTTTCAGTTGTTAGTACAGCGACGTCCTTGTCGGTCTTGTTTTTGCTCCTTTTTTAAGTTCCGCTGCTCGAATCAGTGTTATACCCCTGTCACACGGACAGCCTTATTAACCGGTTAAGCTCACTACGGTTAGGGGTAGCTACATAGCAGACTAGAGTTAATGTATATGCTACCAAATGTAGCATATACAGTAACTCTACAGCAGACATAACAGCAGAGTCTCCTAAACGCGCTTACCGTAAACCGAGAATCTGGCAAGATGGCGGACAAGCTTCGCACCAGCCGTGACCTGGCGCAGTTAATTGGCAGCTTCGTGTTGTTTGAGGATTTTCACGGAACGCGACTCCAGTCGCGGAGCAAAACTCGTGGAAAACTAGGTTCGCCGTGGAATGGCTAGCAACAAAGACTTATTCCGTCCTCGGCGGGATTAGCAAACAGCGTATAGCTACATGTTTCTTGAGGGGAATTGCTTTTCGCATTGTTTGTGTCTCGCCGTCTTGGAGCCTCAGGTCATTCCACCAAGTTCACCGTCAACATCCTGAACAAGATGGACGAAAATGGTGACACTATATCATCTCGGTGTCGCCAAGGCAGCGATGCCAGTGGATTTGGCATTGTCTGCAGTCAGACTATCAATTAACTGCGAACAGCATGGTTTTGCAGCGATAAAGTGGCATGCTACAAGCAAGGGGCACATTGAGGCCACGAAGCAGCACCGGAATTCAGCAGGTGTAGTGGAAACTCCAAAGACCTGCATGTCGGACGTATTTGGACTTCTCGCAGTGTTCAGCTACGCTCTCAGGCGACCACGTGGTTCGTGCAGACTCTCTCTTTGTTCTGGGAATTACTCTCAAAGAAATTCCTTTCTCTTAATTGGGCAGATACGGTCACATCTCTATTTCCGAGGATGTTCACGGACTCCGATATCGCTAAACAGTTTTCCTGGAAGCGAACGGAAGCCTTCTACATAGTGCATACCTGCCAAGTCTCCCGGATTTTCCTGGAGACTCCCGGTTTTCGACCATTTCTTACGTTGGTATGGTTGGCAGGAAAATTTCCCGGAACTTCAGTAAACTCGAAGAAATCGAAATTTCTGTGCGTGATCTAGCCACATTGACAAAAATTGCAACCCAATCCGATGCAGGCTTTTTGCGAACCCGTAGTAAACGAATTTAGGATGCATTGATGTAAATGTAACTGGCTGATACGAATTCGCGCAATTCCCGAGCCGAATTCCACTGTGTCAAATGGGCCGAAATTCGGATGTTCCGAAAATTTTTCCGCGTCGCGGTGGGTGATACGAACTTTGGTACCGAATCCCTCGAGCGACGGCCGAGAGCAGAATGCTGGAAGCTTCGGAAGTACGCGCACTGGCAGCGCGCAACCCTGTCAGAACTGTAGTTATCAGTTTGCCACAACCGCTGTGGACGATATTGCGGTCGCTCTTGACACGATCGTGTATGGCGACGACGAAACTGACGGAACTCCGAAAGCGCACGCGCGTCCCACGCTCACCCTGTCAAAGTGACGCTGCTTTCCGCAAACGCCGCGGTCAAAACCGCGGTTTGATCGCGGCAGATGCCATCATAGATAGCAACAAGCGACGTGGTTTTGAAGGCACGTGCGCGGCGAGCGCACACCGATTGAAAACGGAACTACCGTTTGCCGCATTCGCCGCGCACGAAACCACGGTCGCTATCAACCCGATCACCGATAGCGACTACGAGCTCCGAAGGTACGCGGCTAACGCAGCGGTAGGTTAAAGGGAATATAGTCGTAAAAAATTACACCATCTCCCACTAAAGGGAACCATGTGGGGATGCGAAGCAGCGCTGGGTGTTCACATGTGTTTCCATTGTTGTTCCATTTGTGTGTGGAGTTGTGTATATGTTGGGTACCGCTTTACCCCCCCCCCCCCCCAGCTCGTTTCCGTTGCGCTTCGGCTTCGCGTTGTCCGCGCAGCTTCGAGATTCGCTTGCCGGCATTGCCGTTAACGTTCAGCTTCGCCAGCGTCCACAGCGACGTTGCGAAAGGGTGCAACGGGAGCGAGCGCGCGCCGCGTTATATACGAGCGCACAGCTGTGGCGGAGAGAGAGAAACGGGAGAGGAGAAACGAAGCGGAGGCAGCGCTCACGCCACCTCCTCCATCCCAACTCCTTGCGCTCACACAAGGAGAGGGGGGAGAGTTGGCGCATGCGCGTGAGGGAAGGACGGACACAGCCCCGAGCAAAAGCTGCTTCTCATCTAATAAAAAAAGGCACGAAACCTTTCAGCGTTCGTGTCGACGTTCGCTTGTCACTGTGGTAGAGCGGACTGGGGCACTTAGTCTTCAGTTGGCTTCAAGCGAAGCTTTGACGCGCGCTTTCGTGGCAGCCAGCTGCGCCGTCCCTTATTGGTCCATTCACGTGTGTCCCAGAAAGGCGTACGTGAGTTCTTTTGACGGAAATAAATGTTTTATGCGTATATCGTGGTTTGAAAACAGATTTTGCTAGTTGTTTGATGATACGAAATTTTGGGCGATACGAATATTGTTGCTCCTCCTTCAGATTTGTATCACCGAGATTCTACTGTAGTTGGGAAACTACCTGCGTTTGTTTGGCCACTCTAAGCCATTATAAGACCGCAACGCCAATCTTTACGCTTACGGGGCTGTTCAGTGATCCAACAGGGTTATGCGAACGCCCATTATTGGAGAGAACTTTTTATTTCAAAAGAGTTCCTTCTTATTTGACTGTTTTTGCTTCATACGGTCCATTTTTTCGCTCGGCAGTGATCTCTTAGCTGCTCCACTAGCTGCTTTCCCTGCTCCAATATGCGTTTTTGGCTGCTCCAAAAGCCCTTTTTCCTGCTCCAAAACGCACTTTTTGCTGCTCCAAAAACCTGCTCCAAAACAGCTTCAATCAATCACATCACTGCATAACATTTTAACCCTTTCTTGGACACAAGAGAAGAAATGTTATAGTGTTTAAAATATCCTAAGTGACCTCTTTCTTACGTATTGATTACACAAAAACAAATCTGAAATCTGATAAAACATTTTATTGCTTCAGAAAAAATGGGACCTCTCCAACTCCCACCATCCAGTTGCGCTACCTTGATCAAGTGGGACCCTAATGTCCTGCTGTCTACTTGAGGCAGTTTACTCCAATTTGAAATCGCTTGTATGTCATAACTGGGTTAATATTTTTGGGGCAGAATAACTTTTGCAACACCAAGCCCGTGAAGCCAGAAAAAAAAAGTTACCTTGAATGTAGGCCAAGCAGAAAAAAAGAAGGCTGCATCCTTCGCTAAACTGAAACAGCATCTACAGTTGAACCTGGATATGTCACGCTGCGAAGGGGATTTCAAAACACAACAGCTGACATGAACGCAGTGTGGACGCCTCATCCATCTTTCTTTGGCCCATGTGTGTGCATTTGTAATGTTGTCTCTACTGAATAGAATAATGTTGTCTATACGCATATCAAGTTGTGCCAAAGTGCTGACAGCTATGCTTTCTTTCATGCTTTTAGGTGTTTTGCATGAGGCAGAAACCAACGGCGGTGTTGTGCATTTAAACCTACTGCACGCTCCTGTTAGGAGTGTGCAACAGATTTATAATGGCACTATGCCATACACACTGCCATTCAGAGAGTTGAAGATGCTCTCTTTGAAGATGCGTCTTTTTTGTGGTGCAGAAGGAGGAAAGGAATGTTGTTTTGCCATTTAAGGTTGTCACGCTTGCAGCGCAATGGCTGGTAAGCGGTGCATTTAGTGGTCACCACACTATGACAACCCACGATGGCATGAGCAAGCACTGAATATATCTCCACGGTCATTACATTGGTGGTAATGATAATTAGCGGTGGTGCTCATTGTTGATTATTGGCGTGGTCTCTGGCTGCCACAATACTCTCTTTTCTAGGCAGTGTGAGCGGTCTGCCATATTTAGACAACTCTGCATGATTGCCAGTAATGTTTTTAGATGTCAGCGACCATACTGGCACTTGTTTTTGCGCAGCGAATGCACTCGTGTGGAATTCACCTTTTTCATGATGCCCCAGCGCATGCGCCCTTTCCCTAGCGGAAAAAGTCTCAAAACGCAATCTCGAAGGCTTTGCTTCTGGCAGTACTGCTTTGTCCCAGCCCCTACCAAAACCCTACCAAAACGGCAGAGGGCAGCACAGGAAAATGAAAGAGGCGAATTGAGGGACAGAATGTGCTGTGTCCCATGATAGCTGGTGGTGCCTTCTCAATCCTAGTACACATTTTGTGCATGATACAAGTGAACTGTGACGAAAGTAACTTGAGAAACATTTAGCATGCAATCGACCATGTCCAGACTGTCTTGGTTTCTATTTTTTTTTTCCTGAGTCAACACCACGCGATTGTTGGTCCACATGATTTGGCTAGTTTAACCACTTTGTAGGCAGGTAATTGGCTTTCTTTACGACTGTTAGTGACACAGAAACGCAATTATTCCGCCAGAAGTGACAAAGGCAGTAGATATTTCCAGGTGTGTGCAAACAAAAGGTATGAATTACTTGAATTTATGCAGTGGGGCAGTTTGAATAAACTCTTTTCATACTGCTGGGAAAACAGGTGTTTTTTGTAGGTTGCACTAGATCTTTTTTGCTGAAGGAACTACTGCACCTAATATTTTATGTAATACATCAACAAAAAGCGGAATGAATGCTTTTCACTAATACAAGTTTCATTAATGAGATGTATGTTATACGAGCGATGTAAATTGCCAAATTCAAGAATACAGGACAAAATTGAACAGTTTGTAAAGACACGCTTATATCTTCTAAGAAAGACATATAACAGGAATTATGAGATATACAAAATGCACTGTCATCTAGTAGGCACCATACCTGAAAAATTCAAACTTTTTCGTTGAACAGCACTTTCCTGACAGAAATGTTGCTGTAAACATTAGAATTAGGCGTGTCATGTGGCAAAGCAGTTCCTCGATGTAAAGCATAGCGTAACGTCACATGTCTTGCAGTAAAAGTAAACTCTTTATTTTCTGCTTGCTTTTCTAGTAGCACTGGAACTTCTTACAGTTTCTATGAGTCTCCATCCTGGCAGGCAGGTGCTGAAATGCAAACTGAGATAACCCAAAGCAGAAAGTGAAGCTGACCGATGTTCCGGGCAGGTTTGCATCATTGTTGCTCTCAGAGTCGAAGTCGGACCAAAAAGCAGCATCCTCAGACTTGCTGCTGCTCATTAAATCGATGAAAGCAGCCACAAACACACCAAAATGGCAATATTTGTGATCTTCTGAAGTGCGCGCACATCTAGCGCCAGCCATTCTTACTTTTTATTTAGACTATTGTGCAACTTCGGAGTGTGTTAAAAATCTAGGCCACACGGGAAAAGCAAACTACTTAAAGGGACACTAAAGGCAAATATTAAGTCGAGGTTGATTGTTGAAATAGCAGTCCAGAAACCTCATAGTGCTACTTTTATGCCAAGGAAGTGCTTATTTTGAAATAAAATCACGTTTTAGTGGTCCGCATCGCATTAGCGCACTTTAAATCACCCGCCTGAAGTCAGTCTTTCACACGTCACTGCTGCCGTGCTCAACGTTGCCCGCCTTTACTGCGCGGCGGTGTGCACTGGCGGCATGCACCATTTGGGCATCCGGTAACATCACATGCATGCGGCATTTTGTCGAACTTTCTGTCAGAGTGACTTTCACGAGCGCGCAAAACACACGCGGCAGTACGCGATACCGAAACTACCACTGAGACGCGACCGCGTGAGCGAAGCAGGGCGCCGGGCGAAGCGCAGTTTGGCAAAAACAGAACCTTTCAACCACGCGCGCCGTTCCCCATGGCACCGCCAAAGAGGTTCTTTCTTCCATGAATCAAACAGAAACGAACAAACAGCATTTTATTACGTCTCTTGATGCACGGAAAGTTCTTTTTTTATTGCTGCTAGTTTGATTACTAGTGATTTATTGTAGGCAGACTCTCATACGTCATCGGGATCATATTGAAAATGTGCCGATCATGGCGCTCATCGTGTGATACATTTAGCTTAATTTCTCGGTAAGTAGGGCACTGCTGTTGATAATATTGCCGTTTTAGACGTCATACATTGAGCTTTCACTCTGAGATAAATTGTTATTTGCCTTTAGTGTCCCTTTAAAGAAGAAAACTAGTTTTTCACCTTCACGGCAGGTGACGCAGCGTGTCCATGAACGGTGCGGAATGTCTCAAAAGTGGCAATTCAATCCATCGATAGCGGGCTATCTATGCCCTATGGACGCGGCACAAAAAGGTTTTAACTAGAGCTGTGCGAATAGCAAAATTTCGGGTGCGAAGCGAATTCGAATATTGAAGTGTGAGTGCGAATCGAATCGAATATTTTTCGAATATTTCTCGAATATTTCTAGAATATTTTTCAAATACTTCGAAGCGAAATTGCAGAAAAAAATGTTAAGATTCCTAAGCATATTGTTATGAGATAGCAACATGAAAGTGTTTCTTTTCACTAGGTTGATGAAGCACTGTCGGGGTGGTGTTTCATTGTTGTCTTATCAAGAATGAGGCAATGTAGAGGCCGAATTCTATTTATGTACATGATTTGGTGCAACCAAAGTGTTACCGACAACACTTTACACGCGATAGGCAAAAATGCCATTTCCTCAGCCTCTCCTCCTCTTTCAACTTCTGTGGAAGCCCAACTGATGTGGCAGACAATGGTGTGCTTCCTTCAAGTCCGGAGTTCCAAATATGCCTCGTAGATGTCGATATATAAGAACATCTGAAATTTTGGATGCTAAAAAACTTCGGCTTCCGATTTTTCGGACTTTCTGCCCAAATTTCAGGTTCAAAACAGCATTAATTGAGCTCCCACCTCTGCCACATCTTTCATTTTCATGTTGAAACCAGCGTTTTCTTGAGTTAATACATTTGCGACCATAGCAAAGCTTGAAAGGCAGCTTTGCCGCAATACTGGGGTGTGATGAGGTGAAGCATATTGAAAATCTAGGGACCACTTCCAATCGGACGTTGACTGTCTCTTGGCAAAGTTCGACCGTAGCAGAGCTTGAAAGGCAGCTTTGCCGCAATACCGGGGTGTGATGAGGTGAAGCATATTGAAAATCTAGGGACCACTTTCAATCGGACGTTGACTGTGTCTTGGCAAAGTTTGACCGTAACGGAGCTTGAAAGGCAGCTTTGCCGCAATGCGAGAGTGTAATGAGGTTAAGCATATTGAAAATCTGAAGGGGTCACTTTCAATGGAACGATGACTGTATTTGTTTTTGGGAAGTTCGAATAGTTCGAATAGTAAAATTCCAGTGCGAATCGAATCGAACAGCAAACACTATTAGAAAAATATTCGAAATTTCGAATATTCGCACACTCCTAGTTTTAACAGCTTTGAAATACATTTAAAATATGGCGAGTAAACCAAAATTTATGACTTGTTTGGTTTAACCGAGAGCTTGAATTATTGCAGTTTGAATTATTCAGTATACTGTACATATATATGATGTAATGCCTCATGGTTCACTTGTGAAGCCTGACCCGAAGGTCACGGGTTCGATCCCGGCCGCGGCGGACGCATTTCGATGGAGGTGGTAAAGACCCGTGTACTTAGATTTAGGTGCATTTTAAAGAACACCAGATGGTCGAAATTTCCGGAGCCCTCCACTATGACATCTCTCATAATCATATCGTGATTTTGGGACGTAAAACCCCAGATATTATTATTATATTCACTTGTGAAGCGAGCTCCTCAAGAGAATATGTCACCCATACAGGCCAGCACTGTTTTGTCAGGGGTGGCTTGTGGCTGGCAGGTGAGGCGGGGCTTCTTGAGGAAATTGCATAGGGATCTGTGTGTGGCTTCCGGTGCACAGGAGTGACCGCATTGCCACAAAGCACCTTAGCGCTGTCGGATGACAGCTTCTGGGCACGGTAGCAACTCAGTAGTTGCTGCCACAGTGCTTCAAAAGCACTGTGCTGTAAAAGCAACTGTTCAAGGGTCTCCATATTTACCGGCAGCGCAACCACACACACGGACAGAGAAAAGAAGCGAAACGGAAACACAGCGCTCACACTCACAACTAAACTTTTTATTGCAGAAACAACACTTATATGATCCGGTAAATATGAAGTACAACCAACTGGCCCAAGTTTCTGTTTTGTCAAGGGTCTCCACTTCACCATGGTGTTGGGAAGTATCTGTTGAGGGAAGTCCCAGGCGTTGCCTGCGCACATGCATCCACATGCACCCGAAAGGGAATCACAGCAGTGCTGCCGGCTGTTGGTGGGTTATGCTACACGTGGTGATCGCAGGTACCCTCTTTTCACACACGATACAGGAGTGGGGGCGCTGCTTTTGCAGGTGGCGTCAGGTTGCAGAAGCACTGTCTTTCGAGTCCTTTCCTTGCATTGACAAACATTTCTCTGCGGGTTTGTAAACTAGCCCTCCATCCTCATTTTAGCTTTAGCGGGATTGAGTGACCGGTTGGTGTTTTCATGAGGCAGCTGCAACCACAGCACTGCACCAGCATAGTACTCACTGGGAGTCTGCATAGTACTCTGGGGCCTTGGCCCTGGACAGGGCTCCTGAGCCCAGTTCACAGTATAGTGATCACAGGGTTATTTACTGTTCATTATCAAGGTCATCGTTATAAGTTCAAGTGTTTTGTGTGAGATTTATTTTGTTTAAGAGTTCATGATATGAAGTGATCAGCCCACTCGGTGATTCAGGGGCACCAGGCATTGCCCTCTCAAGAGAAGCATATTAAATAGCATGTATGGGACTGGATGTAGTTGCTGTGGACAAGGAAGCACCTGACGACCCTTTCTGATGCTGTGCAGCTCTTCCGGCATGGCACCGGCACTGGGCACTCCATCTGCTACGTGGAGGGCACATTTGACAACGATGAGACATCTGTTGTCAATTGGAGCAGGGGGCAAGGACGTACCATGGCTCGTATCACAACCTCGAGCACAAGCAGGCTGCAGTACGTTTGCCCGTGCAGTACATGTTCATCGCGTGAGGGGTTCCCTGAGCACAAGTCTACACAGAAGGTGGATGAAGAACTTGGTCTGACCTGCAATGCTGCCATTGCACCCAGCGAAATGGAGGAGTCTCGAAACGCTGATGGCAAGGCCGCTTTGGGTCACATTGCATCCTGTTTGTTATCCCAGGACATCAAATGTCATGATATTGCAGTAACTATTTTTCAGGGAAACTTTTCGCCTGCTCTGTGCGCCCTGATGGAAGAATTTCATTCACGGCTTCGCAGACCGTCTTGGGCCACGGAACGCGGCAAGTGGGCAATGGAAGCTGCCTTTGTCTTGAACTACTTGTCTGGCTGCGTCACCCTTCTTGGCACGCTGTGGTTCCTATACGTAATCTCCAACTTGAAGAAATTTATCAAGGCCACAGGTTGGGTTCGGGACTTGTGTACCGACGGTGACGTTGAAAGTAATCCCGGGCCTGTGAGCTTCCCAACAACATATGAAGAAATGTCTGGCCCTACGTTCTTTGACTGGCTTAGAGACAAGGAGGGGCAGGGTACAGACATGCTGTCCGGTGCGTGGGCATCTCTCAGCAACCGTGCATGCGCTGATGTGAATACTGCCGTCATCGAGAACGTTTCGTGGCACTCTGGCCGTCCCGGCCAATCAAAACGTCTTAGGCTGGGCACTTGGACGACTCTTTTGTACCCCACCAGTGTTCATGGCCCGCAGCAGCTCCTCTCTGCCACAGAAATCAGGTGTGAGGACGCTCACGATAAACACATCAACTCAGTCCCTTCCCTAGATCTCCGCTTTTTGGTCAACCCCCCTTCTCCCCAAGGGCAACCTGGTGCATTCCCAGCAGAGCTGGGCAAAGGCCCTCCCTTCTTTGCCGTAGGCCCTGCACAGCAGAAAGGTCGCACGCGATCCGAACCAGTTGTAGAAGACACGGGTGCTGCAGGCCGACAAAGGCAGCTGTCACCTTTTTCTCCCCCTTCCCCCTCTGATGTAGTTGTGGCTGCAGTTGGGCGCACCGGGAATGTGCTGAGTTCATCCATCGCAATGGGGCAAGGTGTGGCTTTTCCTCTGTCGGGTGGGGGTCAATACCCATTTCTTCATCGGCAGGGCACTGTTGCCATTGTCATTGGCAAAGGTGTGCCAGATTGTGGCACACTGACTGGACTGACATATGCCTACCGCATCCCCATCACTGTAACACAGAAAGGTAAAGAAGGACCTGGGGTGGTCCGTTTGGGTGGGAAGATCGTACCTGAAGGTGATGCAATGGCACTTAGAGCCTTGTGTACCAAAAACAGTCCTACACTAATGTTGGCTAATGGTTCAAAAGTGTCACTTGTCGGAGAGTGGCTTCCGCTGGAGGGCAATGGTACACACACCATCTCGTACATCCGGCGGTGGGGCCCTCCCCACTTTGTGTATAGGGCCGAAACTGCTGCCCCCAGAGGCACCGCCCTCACCTGCACTGCAATGACCAAAGAAGAGCGAGAGCACTTGAAACACACAGTCATTACGTCCGACACTGACATCACGGCCTTGAGGCTGTTAATGAGCTCTCCCTATTCCACCACTTGTGAGGCGAGTGCTTTCAAGCTGGGGCTCATGCTGGCGTGGGCCAAGTATGGTGTACAGGACGCAGCCTGCTTTAACGTTCTCACTGGCCAATCCCAAGTACACGAGCCTGAAGTGTTCATCAAGGAAGAGTCAACAGTCACGCGCCTCTTCAACAGCTCTGGCGTGCCTGATGAGGACTGTGGGGGCCTGATTCAGCCAGCCTTTCCATTCTCTAATGGCTGGAAGCGTGGGCACCTAAGTTTCTTCGCCAGTGAGCGGTGTGTTCCCAGAGGTGCGCCCTTCTTGATCCTACCGTCATGCTTCGAACAGGGGGGGAGCTTCGCTGAGGCGGCAGTCTACCTGATGAGCCTACTCCCCTGGCCCTGGGGCAACATGAGCATCGTGCTGGAAACTGGGGCTGATGGTGATCCCACCCCACGCAAGCAGATGTATACGTGGTATGGTGCCACAACCATTGTGCCTGGAGCACGGTGTATAAATGTTGTCCTCAACCGGAGCAGCGCTCTATACTCGTCATCCATGGAGTATGGCGAACCTCCTCTGGCACAGTATCCAACCATGGGCCCCACTGCCGTGGAATTCTGGCCTCCCTTTTCCCCCATTCCTGTCAACTTCGAGGCAGGCCAGGATCACTTCGTGCCGACCTCTGCCTTTGCTGCATCCTGGGCACTGGGATATGACGTGGCCACCATCACGAATGTGCTTGCCAAGATCCAAGTGCATGGTCTATTTGACAATGTGGGCCGATGGGTGCTTGAGGCCCCCTTGTTTGCCATGAGTCATGCAGGGATCATGGCAACCCAAAAGGTGCAGATGCTCGACGTTCCAGCTGAGCAAGATGTGAGATCACTGCGCCCGACCATTCCGGCCACCATGGATGATGATGATGATGTGCCCCTGTTGTACAGATGCTGGGCTGCGCCCGGCTACCGAATACGTCACATTCCCAAGGGTGCAGTGTGGGCAGATGTCGTCCTGCCCCCTGACGGACTGATCACGCTGCCTGACATAACCACCCTCAGTGCAGTGAACTCTGGACTCTGGTGCTTCGACAACCCATTCGCTGGCACGACCATCAGCGTGGATCACCCCCTGCTCTCTGCCATCCAGTTCATTGCCAGTGAGCAACTGTTTGTCGGCTGGCACATTTTCCACTCTGCCATGGGTGTTGCCACAGACAGTATGCAGCTTGGGAGTTCAAAGAAGTGGCTAGGGCGAGGAGAAAACGCATACTTTGATGGAGTGTTTGGGGAAGGGTCTGGACAGACGCCGGACTTTGGCAACTTGGTTCAGGGTGTCATCGCCAAAGTGGTCAATGGCCCCGTTCTCACCACTGTCACCGGTGTGCCTCTTCCTTACAGACTCTTTCCACAACACCATTGGGAACCACAAGTGCTGGACTTTACCAACGTCGTCCACATTGCCAAGGCATGCCCAACACCAATGACTGACGTTGTGGTATTCAAGTACTCATCCAGTGTGCCGAGGGAGTTCCTTCCCTTCCTTGTGAGTCGTGCCGCCCTCGGCAACAAGGACATCTTTGATGCGCAGATACGGGGACGCCCTTGCTACAGCTACATTGGGCCGTTTCTCTATGCGGGCGGACCCGACTGCATTCGAGTTCAACGGGATGACATGCTGGAAGTGTCGCCCCACTCTCTGTGGCAGAACCGGCTGATGCACAGCCGCTCAATGTACGAGCTGCGTGACTATGTTACTGGTGACCCCGTGGCAGGAACTCCCGTCCCGGGTGAGGCACCGACAGAGTTCCCCCGTTGCCACGACGAATGGGCAGACAGTTCTTTTGACTTTGGCACCAAGATGACACCCTACCCTTTTTTCTCAACTGTCTGGAGCGGCTGGATGGACTCCGCCACACGTCATGTCCTGGCACTACAGGAAGAAGCAGAATGGTCTGGGTGGGACATACAGCTGGCTACCGGTGTGGGCAGCGAGGCCTCGGGGGTGCGGTTTGAATTGAACTGAATTGAGTTTTTTGTGCAACAGGGTTGCGAGGATAACCAAGCGAAAAGGTGCATTGACCAACTTGAGGGAACCTGGCCATCTCATACACAGGGCAGCTTCACAGCAGTAAAAAATAAGAGGCACATGGTATACATAATGCATGATCTTCTAACTATTAATGTGACCATGGTCAGATTTAATAAGCATGTTGCACAGTTGAAGTGAAACAAAAAGGCGTAGTGATGAAACAAAGGAAAAGAAAAAAACACTATCTTAATTAAGATGGCATCAAAAGCCATCACATAAATATGTGGCGTATCTTTTTTAGACACAGCATAGATACAGAGCCCATTTTCTTTGTGAAATCAATTTAAAGCTCTTGGTAAAGAAAACTGTTTCCTTCCCAAAAAACCCTGCGATAACATCGCTGTTCTGTGGTCGCCCACCACGTGCTGCCGCACACCAGTACCACGCATATCCAAAACACAAGGGAGAATACATTGAAAGAAAAACAAGAGGAGAAAGAAAGCTTATGATTTGTGCTATAACTTTTTTATGTGTGTGTATATATATATATATATATCTATATATATATATATATATATATATACACACACACCTGATAGACTTGTAAAATTTTTGTAGCAGCTGACTCGAGAGACAGGAGAGTCCAATAGAAAAGTCGCATTGCGATATTAACCTGAAAAGGTGTTACCAGACTTCTTTAAGGTGGTCTGTAGTTGAGCTACTCAGCAACCTGGCTGCACGAAAGTAACGGCTGTAAGTGACACTTAAACTCTTGAGTTATGTACGAGCGGCCTCCCATGGTATGGAAGGAATGTAGTGCACACTTGTTGCAACTTATCCCTATGCAGTGATTAAAGGAACAATCGCTAAATAATGCCTATGTTAAACATTCCTGTTGCTTCTTGGGTTGTATGTTCCTGTTATGTCTGTGATTTCTGGAATAAAAAATTTTCAGAATAAGGAACGGAGTGTTAATTTTGTTCGAGGAACTCGAACTCGTGCCCAGTGCAGTCCAGAGAGGTCTGCTGTTTGTTGGTGCAACACAGACTTTCTCTTTTGTCATTTGGGAGCTGCACGGGGGGGACGGTGCCGATGGTTGGAAAGTTGTGTAAGTTGTGTCTCGAGGGTAGGAAAGATCTGCAGCCTTTGAGGAAGCATGGTGCAGTGTCGTTGGAGGAAGGGGAAATGGTATGAAAGAAGTTGTGGAAGGAAGAGGCCGCCATTTCGGGGGAAAAGGGTACTCACATTACCGAGCACTAGGCCTGGGTACCTCTCACTAATTTAGTAAAAGCGCTTGGTGCAAAGCAGCACTGGGATCGAGAACCCAGTGCTTTCTACATTTGGGGTAGACGCTCTAAGCATGTGATCACCGCTGCAGTTCTGAAGGATGTGTTCCCACTGTAATGATTAAACGGTGGTTCTTAAAACCTTTAGGTTAGGAACGTGGACGTTCCTAACAAACCGACGAGGCTGATTGAAAGTTTTGGCCAACACTTTATAAAAACATGAACGAAAGACACACACACAAAAGAAAACACAGCAAACAGAGAAAGAATTAACTACAAACAGTTTCTAAGAAGCGAGCGTCCTTAGAAAAGTCAATATCGGCTGCCACGGGCTCACCCTTCGAGGGGTCGAATGCTTCGGGCGACGAGAGGAGACGACCAGCGCGGGAACTCTTGAAGAAGTCGATGATGGGGTGAGAGGAATGCCGAGAAACGTGGTGTCTTGCCGAAGCGAAGCGTCGGAGGACGTCAGCGGCCACGTGAAGACCTTGGCTCCAACTCGTGGTCTGCGTCCCAGAGCGTCGACACTTGGGTCCGGTCACCCGACTGTATCGAACGCCGAGTCCCGTCTCCCAGCTCTGTTTCTTCTTCTTCAACGCGACTCTTCCTGTTCGCACCCCTTTTGCGCGTGCCTCAGCGTCCTCGTCGTCTTCTTCCACCGCCGCATCTCACGCGTACAAACCACAACTCATTCGCGCGCACATCACATCACACAGGCCCCCATTTAAGTCTTTTGTTCATGAGGGAACCCCGAACAAAAGGCGATACATGCGCGCGCCACTATAACACACACTTCATTCCAGGCTCTACAATCATATTCACAGTTTTAAGTATTATACAAATATAACACTCAACACATTGCCTCATGCGATGTGTTGAGTGTTATAGTCACAACTAAGTCGAATATCGACACACAAGGAAAAACAAAACAGCGTTCTGTTCCTGGCCAGAATACAAAGACAGTGGTCGTTCAGTTGAACGCGGCGTCGTGCCGTAGGCGAAACTGAGTACTTCTTTCGCTTGCTTTGGTGCAAACTAGATCACGGACGCACGTTTATGCCTCTGCACGAATGGATTTGGGAGCGCAGTCCATTCGAACACCTTGCATTTGCTGGAAGCAAATGTTTTTCACCTTTACGTTATTCATTGGACATTAAGGCTTCCCGACAACTCGTGCGTTAACAGACTCCGCCCAAGAAAACATTTGAAATGCTCGCACCAAAGCTAACCTTTCTCTCCGCACTGTATGAAACTGTCCTGGTTACAGGAAAAGTAGCTTGCTGGGATATGCTGTGTAGTCAGATTAACGCGATTGTCTAGGGGAATGC
>NC_051183.1:147934500-148052479 GCF_013339695.2 Rhipicephalus sanguineus
CCCTGCTGCCACCACTTCGAAGTGCTGAAGTACGCATCGAGGTCGTCCCGATTCTCATCAAACAGAGGCATAAAGCTACGGGGGCATATTTGTAGGGGCACGGGACGATCAGGGACGGCGGGCGGTTTCACGCGTCCACCCGAACCCGCTTCAGCTTCTGTGAGACGCAAGCGAAGCAACAAAATTTTCTCGTCCAACGCTGCCTTCTTGCGAGCCAAAACTAATGCGCGCTCCTCTCACTCGGCCTGCTCACGTCTCGCATCACGTTCAGCGGCACGCTCCTCTCGAGCATGCGCTTGCTTCTCCTCCACCCACTTTCGAAACGCATCCCCAGTTAAGCTTAACTTCTCGCTGGTGCTGACTACCGTATTTACTCGAATCTAACGCGTACCTTTTTTCCGGGAAAACGAGTCCAAAAATCGCATGCGCGTTAGAATCGAGTACGGAAAAAAAAAAAGAAACTCGGTTATCATATTGCCATCGACATTTCAGAATGGCCGCCTCCTACGCGCTTTGGCCATTTCTGCCATTTTTTCAGTTAGTACGTATGCTGAGGAGATTGTCATCCCGTTCTGCGTTCGCATCGACGGCATGGAAGTGCCGACTCTAAATACTCGACGAGTGCACCACGATGCCGCATTTAAAAGAATAGTTATTACATGTGCAGAGAGACGGACGGAAATCGGGCCGCATCGCGGTCGTTCGAAGTTACCGAAACGTGCGTGCGAGACTGGCGCAAACATAAGCAGAAGATTTTTTACAGCAAAGCTTCACGAAAAGGTTTCAGTGGACCAAAGCAGGGCCGGTTTCCCGAAATCGAAGAGTGTTGAAAGCGACAAGGAGTTGTCCGACAGCGACGAGGACTGATCCATTACCCGACTCGTATCGCCGCCGTAGTGGTGACAGTTTTAGCGGCAAGGCCCGCTTTTGACTTTGTGTTTTACTTTTTTGAAAGTTTAGTTCCTTAAAACCCAAATACTTGTTCTTCGAATGTGCGAAGTTTGACTCCTACGGACTTCTTTTGTTCCTTTCTCTCACGAAAAATGGGTGCGCGTTACAATCGATGTATTACTTTTTTTTTTTTTGGTCGCGGAAAACGGGTGCGCGTTACAATCGAGGGCGCGGTAGAATCGAGTAAATACGGTAAGTCCTTCAGATCCATGTTTCTTTAGAGTAGCTGAACACTACAAACAGCCTCGTCCTGTCGCGGATGCCATTGTAATGATTAAACGGTGGTTCTTAAAACCTTTAGTTTAGGAACGTGGACGTTCCTAACAAACTGACGAGGCTGATTGAAAGCTTTGTCCAACACTTTATAAAAACATGAACGAAAGACACACACACAAAAGAAAACACAGCAAACAGAGAAAGAATTTACTACAAACAGTTTCTAAGAAGCGAGCGTCCTTAGAAAAGTCAATATCGGCTGCCACGGGCTCACCCTTCGAGGAGTCGAGTGCTGCGGGCGACAAGAGGAGACGACCGGCGCGGGAACTCTTGAAGAGGTCGACGATGGGGTGAGAGGAATGCCGAGAAACGTGGTGTCTTGCCGAAGCGAAGAGTCGGAGGACGTCAGCGGCCATGTGAAGACCTTGGCTCCAACTCGTGGTCCGCGTCCCAGAGCGTCGACACTCGGGTCTGGTCACCCGACTGTATCGAACGCCGAGTCCAGTCTCTCACCTTTGTTTCTTCTTCAACGCGACTCTTCCTGTTCGCGCCCCTTTTGCGCGTGCCTCAGCGTCCTCGTCGTCTTCTTCCACCGCTGCATCTCGCATACAAACCACAACCCATTCGCGCGCACATCACATCACAGCCACTGAGGCCAGCTGAGGGAAGGTGCAAAAGGAAAGAAGGGGTGATGACGAAGAACAGTGGAGCTGGTATGACTGTGAAGTCTTGTAGACTTGCCGTACTATCCCGAGCAAATGCCGCCTGTCAGCAAGTCGATATTACTGGCAAAGTGGGCGGGGGGAGGGGGGCACCTTTTCGGAATGGCACCAAAATTAAGGACATTGACAGCAAAGTTTTACCGCAAGGAAAAAAACAAAGTACATATGGACTTCCTCAGAAGTCTTGCGCTCTCGTTTGTGGCATGGCACATTACGACGACGGCTCACGAAAACAGGAAACACAAAGGCAGCGTGAAAAGACCGCCGGACACGGCACTGAAGCACCTCCAATGGTGAGCAAACACAACCGCTCTAAGCAGTAAACACAGATCTTGAAGGCCTCACTTTTACCGACTATGTCATCATAGGTACAGTGGCGGTCAAAATATTACGGACCACGGGAGCGCATGGCAGACAGCACCGAAGTGCCTTCTCATGGCTGCTTGCGAAGCTTTAGAGCGCGCACTGCGCACGCGCATCCTTGTTTACCTGCCGGCCTGCTCGTTCGCTCACTTCAAGTGTGTGTGCGCCGGAAAGCCAGAGAAATCGCAATGTGCCACTTCTGCATTCGCCGCGAAAGCACCGAGCGATGATATCGTGACGAAAATACATAACTTGTACTGGCAGTGCTCGGTGTGCGCCGCACTCTACGCTTTGTTCCTAGACGCTCCGCAGCGTGGTAAATACGCGTTGCGTCAGGTTGTCTCAAATTGACATGTGTGATAAGATTAACAAGCAGCTTCCATTCGCGGAACTCATGCATGCTGCAATTTTTTTTTTTTTTTTTTTTGTGGTGCTCGGTGCAAATATCATGCGCCCGTTCATATGCACTATGAAAGAAAAAACTTGGCATTGACCGGTTTGTAGCACAAACCTACGAGAAAAACCCATATGGGTTAAAAAAATGAAGAAGAAAAACCTTGAAAGCTGACGAAAAGTTTGTCCAGACCAGGACGAAGTTTCCGCCAAGTAGAAAATTTTTCTTTTAGGCAAATTGCTCGGGGCTTCCGCGGTGACTGCAGAAGCGTCACCTTGCACTTTCTCTGGCTTTCCGGCGCGCGCGCACTTGGAGCGAGCGAACGAGCAGGCCGGCAGGTAAGCAAGGATGCATGTGCGCAGAGCGCGCTCTAGAGCTTCGCAAGCATCCGTGAGAAGGCGCCTCGGTGCTGTCTGCCACGCGCTCCCATGGTCCGTAAAATTGTGACCGCCACTGTACCATCTTCAAGTACACATATCGAAGGCCATACTTTTGCAGGCGGAACCCTGAAAATCGTCATGGGTGTCTTGTGCTAAGTTCAGGGTGCATTCATTAAGGGGGCGGGGGGATAAAATTTTGACGACAAATTCCAGGCGCAGGCGCTGAAAAATTGGATCGGATTCAAGCAGGTCAGTGTTGCATGATTGGGGGGTGGAGCGGGAGGGGAAGGAGGGTGTTTTCTAGGAACAGCGTGGAAATATGAAATTGGCAGTGAAATTTGAAGAGGCGCTTGCTCAGAATTTTATTACATGTTTTTACAGGCTCACGTACTGTATGTTCAAGCCCACAGTGTTGCTGCTTGCTTCTTCATCAAAATAACTGAAAATTGTCAAGTTTGCACACTCCCATGATAGTACTGAAGTGCCAGAAAAGATGATTAAGGAGGATAAAGTAGACTGGATAAGCGCTAGTCCTGCAGACAGATCTTGCACTCATGCTCTCTCAGGCTTTGTACAGGTCCTTGAAAACCCTTGAATTTCGGGGCCAGCGCAGTCTAAAGTCCACAGTGAGATCTGATTTCTGTTTTAGATTAGTGTTAATGTGGCAAACTTTCCATTTCAGAAACAATCCACCGTGTGAGTTTGCATGTTTTCTGTTTGTTCATGCCTTGTCCTATCGTTCATTTCACACCTCACCCGTCAGTGCATCTTGTCTCTCTCTCTCTCCCTCTACCTATTTCTTTATGAGTTCACTTTTGCCTCCTGCATTTATGCTGCTTTTTTTCGTATCAAGCGAGCAGTTCATGTGGTTAGTACACTGTAGAGATGTCAAGCCTTGTTAATACTAGAGAAGTCTCCGCACTTGTCCTGAACATTTGTTGTGTATTGAGAACTACAGTTAGACCTGCCTATAACAAACCTCCATACAACGACTTCCTCGATAGTACAAAGTTATTCTATTCCCCGCCATTACTCCATAGAAGCACATATATTTGTGACGTCTATGTAACGAAGTGGCAGCGGGAGACACCCTTGATATAATGAAATTTCGTGGCAGACAACCTAGGATTATTGCCCCAAATTTTGTCATTTTATCATGAGCAGTAGCCTCATGCATTTTCTGCGGTTGCCCGGCCAATGACTGAGCACGAAGCGGTGGTGTTGCGCATGGCACACTTGAAGCCTCGGTGATTGCGAGGCGACAGCAAGCGTTCATTTGTGCATGCGGCTGTGCGCGAGGCAGGCAGGTGGGCCTACGACCTGTGCCCCTTGAGCCGGCGTTCTTGCTGCTACGGGTGCATTTGCGGGCACCCTTCCCCTACCTTCAAACCTCATCCAGCCGCTTGCTGACCGTGCCGGCTTTCTTTAAAAAAAAAATGGCTTTTGCGTTGGCAGCGCCACACTTAGGTTGTTGCTGTAGTTTCTGAACTGCACTTTGTTAACCTGACACCAGGGGCGCCACTGAAAAAAAAAAATCTGCGCCGTGTCATTATGCTTCGAGTTCACACCATATGTGGAGTTCCCTCTTCATTTTCGACGCCATGGGCACGTGAGTGGTTTCACTGCTCGCACATGGAGCAGCCCCTGACGACTGCTCCATGTCGTCACTACCATCCATGTCACTACTGAGGAAATGTCAGATTAGGCGCTGGTGAAAACTGTCCGCGACCAAGGTGACAACGATGGATCTTCGGAGGTCTGCTCGTCAGGCGCTTTGCCATATTGTGCTGCGCCGCGAATTCGCGAGACCGTGGCCTCCGCGATTAGCTCCGGCAACGGCTCGTTGCTGCAACCAATCTCGGAGGCCACAGCTGGACGATGACGGAGCAGTGTTGTATTGACGTCCTGCGAACATTCAGTATTGCCATCCCTCACGAACAATCAATAGAGCAAAATGGTGCAGTTTCTTGCTGCTAAATAAATGTTTTGAGTGAGCTCTGCCTTCAGTTCCCCTTTTGTTTAATTTGTGCATTTTTTTTCCGAATTTTCGTGCTGAAACTGCATGTAACGAAAACCTGTTTGTAACAAATTTTGGGGGGAATTTGTCAATTTCATTATATTCAGGTTTAACTGTACTTTAGATGACATCAAGGTTAGACTTTTCTACAGCATAATATTGCAGTTGAAACTTGATCTAACAAAATCCGATTTTACGCAGTTCCCAATCTAAGGAAGAAACTTGCATTCCCCAGCAGGTACTCGTGAGGTTTAACATTGTTGTCAACCCGAATCAACGAAATTAACTTGGAACCAACACAGATTTAACAAAGTTTTTCTGAAATGAAGTATTAACAAGAAGCGCTAATTTCTTGCTATTTTTTACAAAGATGGCTTTTTTCTTCAAGCATGGGCACTAACGCGATTGTGTTAAGACATCTGCCACCCATAGTCACAAACCTGGTTTTATTTTGACAAGGCTACACGCCACCCACATGCAAGTAGCAGTGGACTGAATGTACCAGGTGGTGCCATGGATGGCGGCGCTTAATTGTTCTTGTCAATGCTCCCACAAGAACAGTGCTGTATGCTTTTGTTATTTCATGATTTATGAGACTGATCGTCTCCTCACAACTTGCTCGCCCTGCGCTTTGCATTTCGGGTGCATATCATATTTGACGTGACTATCTACCTGGCCTGCGTTGGGCGGACCACATATGTGAGGCTCAGTGTTCGGTACACCTGAACAGACTTCTCGCACGAGAACGCGTGGGTTAGTGGCAAAAAAATGCCGTGGTAGATTTTGGGTGTCTCTACATTAGAGTTTTATGTTTCGAAGGACTGAAAAACCCCTTTCTCGATTTTACAAACTTTCCGATTTAATGAAAGTAATTTGAGTGCGGTGATGAGTCCCAGGGCTGGGCAAAGATACTTAAGGGGGGACGTGGGTTCTAAAAATTTTTTTTTTACTTTTGGCTCAATCTCAACTAAATTTCACTATCTAAGGTAGTTTTTTATGCTGATTTCAAATGTGTAATTTGTTTCTTGATAGCTCGAGTGGTTCTGGAAATATTAAGGTTTTAATTTTAATTAATTGCCTATCTCTTACGGGACTTTTTGGCAATTTCACCTTAGAAAAATGAAAAAGTAAATGCATAACCCCAATGCTGAAGACTTGCTGTAGGGGGTGATGCTATTTTTTTCCATTTGAAGGCATTTTATAGGCAAGAGAATGGACAAACACTTATGATGAATATTTTACTCTAGTTTCCTCTCATAATTATCTTTAATTGTAATTCTGAGAGTGGTTCTAGAGAAATGAAAATAGCATCACCCCCTGGATCACTTGAAGACGAATAAAATGATACCAACTTGGTCACTCTCACTCAAATACAACATAGGAAAAACACCCGTAAGGCTGAGTGAAATGTGCAAAAACAACGAACTGAGAAAAACGCATTTGAAGTTTCCAGCAACTGTAACTTTTGCTAAAGTGAAGCTACAGCAAAATAAATGACACCGTTTTGTAGCTCTATATTATACGATAATGGACATGCTAAATGTATGACTGTACCCTCCCAAAATATTTGTCACAGCTTGTTCCAAAACTATGACATGGTCTTTGACGCAGCAAGAGAAGAAGGTTTTTTACTTTTTGGTTATTCCAGTGAGTTGCAAGTGAAAGGAATGCACAAAAATTAAACAATAATGTTGCCCTCGCATATACAATACACCTACACAACGTTCAGGTTAAAAACACACAATATTTATTTTACAAGAAATTGTCATCATTTGCATGAGGAGAGTTCTACAGCAGGCCGGGGCTGTAAGCAGGGTCCCTTGCTGGCTTGTGACGCTGCGCAAGTCTTGTCTTTGCTGTGTTGCTGTCGAGATGCGCTCGCTGTGATTTTTGCAGCCTCGTTTTGTCTTTTTCAAGGCTGCGACGAACCAGGTTGTAGCCTGCGCTGTAGCCCAGCTTCTCGGCAATTTCTACGTTGCTCTTCGTTACACCTTGGTTAAAACGGCTGACGGCTTCTGCAACAGCCCTCTCAATGCTCCGCAAGGATGCATGCTGGATTTTAGGGGCCTGCTGCCAAATCACAGAGTGCAGGCTTTCACTGGGGTTTTGAGTGATCCCATCACTGCACCTTTCCAGGAGCGCTCCGTCACTCAGCCGCCTGAACACAGGCTCCAGTGCCTCGCTCACAAAATCAGGCAAGCTTTCTTTGTGTGGTGGGGGCTTCTCATTCTTTGCCACAGCTCTTTGGTACTTGCACCATGAGTCTGGGCCTTCAGGGCAGAGGTCATGCTTCGGTGCTTCATCGGTGGATGACATGTGCTTCAGAGTTGCAAGCACAGCTCTCTGCATTCCTGGAACGTCGTTCCGGTGGCTTCTCAAAGCGTAACCGTAGTAAGAGGTGATCTTCTTGATTTTTTGTTGTGTGAGCCTGCCCTTGCCACCTAGCGAGCCACCTTGAGCTTTTTTTTTTTCTACAAGCGTACGTAATGCAGCACCCATACGCTTGTGCACATGATTAATGCAGTCCTTTTTGGCTACCTTGATGTAACCGTAGACTTCATTTTCTGTGAGCGCGTGAAAAGTTCTGCTGTCACCATCTGACAGCATGGTCGTGTATCGAAGCTTGTGCTTCTCAAGTGACCGCCCAAACAAGCGTAGCGCTGCCTCCACTTCCATCTGGCCAGCGTTGCAGTCGACATTCTTCTGGCACAGAGGAGCGTGCTGGATGAGCCAGGCAGAACGTCCTGCCTCTCCTTCCTTGGGTCCTGTGGTGCAAGCCAGGCAAAAGTTCGATAGTACGATGTGGTCTATAACGAGACCACTATACATTTCTATAATGCAGCCAACGCATATATGTGACTTATGTCCGCGCGTGAGCCAAGTGCCGTCATATATAACGTCGACGTTGCCGGGCGCGTTGCCGAACTCTGCATAGAGCTCTTTGACGCGAGCAACGCTCGCGTCTTCGCACTCGGCAGCTGTCGCACTGCAGGCTTCCTTCATTAACGTCATGTGGCTTTGGTAGGTCTTGTGGTGGAGCCCTCGATGCGAAATGTTCATCACGGCGAAGAAGTCCGACAAAGCCGTTGCCCCCTTGCCGATGCTATTGATGGCCTTCATGGCACGCAAATTCACTTCAAATGGCCTTATTTTGAAGTCGGTCTCGTCGGCTACACGTGGAGACGAAAACCGCTCTTCGCGAAACTTGCAACTGCTGCACGTGACAACGAGCTTTGAACACAGCCCGTACTCTTTCTTGCCCTTCGAAAAAGTCACGCTTTTTTGGGAGTGGATATTCGCCCGGCATCCGGCTGAACTGCGCGAGCGGAACTTGGCCGGCAGTGTCTCCTCATTGGCCGGCGGTAGTCACGTGGTTAATGCCGGCATCCTGTGGCAAAAAGTGCTTTGCCGGCACGGGTATTTGCCGAGTGTCATTTCGCGAGCGGCCGTCAAGCGAAGAGTGCCGGCATTTAGTGAGGGAACAATTATATGCCGGTACTTTGACTTACCCACGCCGTCGTCACATCTGAAAACGCACGCCGTGACAGCAACAGTTGTCCGGTTCTGGTTTGACCGGCAGTTTGCTTTTGCGGCCGGACGCGTCAAGCGACGAGCGCCGGCACTTAGCGCACGGGTATTTGCGAGTTTCATTTCGCGAGCGGCCGTCAAGCGAAGAGTGCCGGCATAGACCCACGCCGTCGCCACGTCTGAGAACGCACGCCGTGATGGCAACAGAGTTGTCTGGTTGTGGTTTGACCGGCAGTTTGCTTTCACGAGCGGCCGGCCGTCAAGCGACGAGCGCCGGCACTTAGCGCGGAGACAATTATTTGCCGGTAGTTTTACTTATCCATGGTATAGCCTCCCCTGAAAACAGGCTGTGACTACTACGACGGCACAAGTCGCCCAGTTGTGCCCCTAGCAAAAATTCTGATAGAGGTCTGTATCAGTCTGATACAGTTTCCTATCAGTTGCCACAGTCTTGTATAAGACTGATACAAAGTCCTATCAGTTCTGATAGACATCCGTATCAGTCTGATACAGTTTCTTGTCAGTTTTACCAGTCTTGTATCACACTGATACAGGGTCTTACCAGTGCTAACAGTTTTTCAATCAGTCTGATTGGCCATTTCTATGGTGTATATTAGTCTATAGGTTTTTAGTCTTTTGTTGGTTTATGGGATCTTCATAAAATGCAGTAGTGTCATTTTAACAGTTACTCTTTTTTTTTAAACACACTGGTCACATATATGATTGGTCATTTCTGCATGCATACTGGTGTATCAGTGTTTTCTATTGAACACTTGGCGACCATCGTATGACATATTACCATCATTCAATGAGTGCCACTGGTAGCTTTTGGATGCGTAGAATAAAGATGTATAATGCTTCATGCAGGTGTTAAGCATAATGAACACACTGAGCTTTGCAAAGCAGGTTTCAGGCTAGATGAACATCTCTCATTCTATGTACAAATGGGGTTGCAGGTGCCAGATAGCAACGCAGTTTATTGTGACATTCAGGTATCTTAGGAATTTTAAGACACTAAGTATACAAAGCTTATCACACAGCAGTACAAACACAACTTAAAACAACCATACAAACAAAACTTCTCATCACACAGCAGTACCAACACAACTTAAAACAACAATACAAACAAAACTCATCACACAGCAATACCAACGTAACTTTTAAATTTTTAGCTTATAGGGCCAGTAAACATCCCAGGACACTAAACTTCATATATAGAGTACAATTGTGTCCTATTGTGAAATGAGCATGCTGATGCAATAATTTTTTGAAACTGTGCGGAGTTGAAAGCCTCAGTGTCTGGATGCTGCGGTTTCTTGCTTTCACGACCCAAGCTGGCCCTAGCTGCCTCCCCCACATAGTGCTTTGCCTTTAATGATGAGACACTACATCAGTGCCATAATCCATACTGGATGAAATCCTTTAAAGGGGGGATGAACCACTTTTCCAAGTAATAATCGAATGACCTCAGGGTCAAAGTTTATTGCCTCGCAAATCCACTGCCACAAAAATTTCAAAGCGAGCGGAATTAGAAGGGTTTGTTGTGCACTTTAAGCGCTTTCTCTTTTCTCTCGGCCATCCCGACAAGGTGCGTTGGAAGCTATAGGGAGGAATGGCACTGAGGAAATACGTTATGTCAGCACACATCATGACCTAGAGCATGTTTGATGAAGCACGACTGCTTTTTCCTGTTGCAGTTCCCATGCACGAGTTTGACTATGTAATGTTAGCAGATTATGGACAGCAGTGCCAGCATGTGGCAGCACCCTGTGGCAAGAAGCACATCTGATCGAAACGTTGCTCTTGATTTATGATGGCTATAGGCCAATATCTATCTGTTGTTTTACACCATACAGCAGGCATCCGAAAGACCGAAGAAAGTGAGCACAGGCATCTATATATATGAAAAGAGGGCACCTGAGAAATTCGCAACTTCGCATTCCGCTTTTAAACTCCCCTTGCCGTGCACAGCTGCAAGATTTGGGTGAGATGTTTATAGCAGCGTCTGTTATCCACAGGATGTGTCTTTTCACCAAGGACTGGTACAGACCTGTTTAATACTTGCATGTAATCTTGCCAAGATTTATGAACATCAAAAAACATGTACTAATAAAGGCCAAAGCATTTGACCGCAAAAAACACAAGAAACTGCCTACCATAGTAAAAGTTCAATTGCGAAGAGAACAGCGATAGAAATGGTCAAGAAAAGTAAACTTTTGATTGCCCTACCACGTTAAACTCAAATTAGACTGACTACATTTGTCACTGACACCCAGTAATCAGTCTCTTTCAAACAGTTTCTTTTTGGCTGCCTCTTCAACAATGTGCAAGGTATATGGTACCAGCAGAGACACCAATCACAAAAATAGTCAAACTTCTCAAGCTCTTCATGACACTGTTCACATTCCCACTGGTGCATTGTTATGTTTCACCTTCACTGTGCTCATTATAGCGAGCCATGCATCACTGCTGAAAAAGGGCCTTACAAGGTTAATGTCCATGCACTCATCCAAAACACCACAGTTCAGCAAATCTGGCTTTGTTTCCACATCTTCTTCAAGAATTTTACCACTGAGGGCACTGATAACACCAAAACAGTTGCGCTCAGAATATTAGGTGGTATCGTAATCGTCGGTGATTTTTTTCCCCTTTATTTCACCATGTTTGTCACCGACGTGACGGGACTCCGTCACACTATCTTGACATGTATCGGCAAATATTTGTCTCCGCGCTAGTCGCTTGACGGCCGGCCGCTCGCGAAAGCAAACTGCCGGTCAAACCACAACCGGACGACTTGTGCCGTCGTAGTAGTCACAGCCTGTTTTCAGGGGAGGCTATACCATGGATAAGTAAAACTACCGGCAAATAATTGTCTCCGCGCTAAGTGCCGCGGCGCTCGTCGCTTGACGGCCGGCCGCTCGCGAAAGCAAACTGCCGGTCACACCACAACCGGACGACTTGTGCCGTCGTAGTAGTCACAGCTGCCTGTTTTCAGGGGAGGCTATACCATGGATAAGTAAAGGCTGTTGCTACGGTTACGTCCAGACGTAACTGTAGGCACTGCTATCGTTACGTCCAGACGTAACTGTAGCCACCGCTATCGTTACGTCCAGACGTAACTATAGCCAACGCTAGCGCTACGTCCAGACGTAACTATAGCCAACGCTAGCATTACGTCCACGGCCGTGGTTACGTCCTTTGCGCTGACTAAAAAACTTCCTGCTGTTTGCATCTGCTGTCCCTGAGAATATTTGACATAAGTTAGGGATGGTCACCTTGTGGTCGGTGTGAAAGGTAAGAGGGCCCACTAGGTCCACGTGTAACTAGACGTTTAAGACCTAGCCACTGTAACTGTAAAGTTCAGCACGGCCACTCGCTGAATTAGAGAGAGAGAAAGCTCTTCAATGAAAAACAGAGAATCTCGCTGAATTAAGCGGCCATGCGTTCACTATCACCAGAGAAGCATTGAATGACTCTGGTATCACTGTCGTATCACTGATTTACCCGCATCACTTGCGTATTGAGACGTGTGTGGTTCGTTTTGCCGGACTGTTTCGCGTATCATCAGCTCTGTTGTTGAGACAAACCAGCTGACGCACTTTAGGAAGACGTTAATTTCGACCGCCGGAGCCACGCTATATAGCCACGCTGCCTTCAGCCACAGTCTCGGGTGCTGCCTTTTCGTTAGGTTCCTTGAGGCGGTCAACCTCAGTTTGGAGCAATCACGGTTAGTGAAATAACTGCAGCTCTCCTTCTAACTTGATGTAAGTATGGTTTGCGTACCCGTGTTGATGTGTCAAACGTCCACTAGGGTTACGTCCATACAATAACAACAAATGTCTTCAGAAAGCCTCCTTCCGTCCAGTTATGTTAGCGCATCCTACTTGGCCTACTCGCAACGCATTGTAGCGAGATCGGGCTACAGTGGGAGCACCGTCGCGGCGTTAGCAGTAGCATGGATGGGCGGTCGACGGCACTACTAAGCACACAGCGGCGCTTCGCTGTGAGCGCTTTCATCCGATTGTCGGCGAAGAAAGCGCGTTGACTATATAAAGTCTAACGGTGGTATATACGCCCTCCGTTGCCACAAAGCCGGCCTAACGTTCCTAGTGTGAGAAGTTACGTCTGGACGTAAGAATAACGAGTCTTAAAGTTACGTCCAGCGTGAGAGCAACACAAATGAAGCCCGTAACAGCAACGAGTCCCATCGTTACGTCTAGACGTAGCTCTTTCGCAAGGTGTAGTTACGTCCAGCCGTAACGATAATCAGCTGCTGAAGTTACGTCCACCGTGTGATTCACAATGCGCACTTGAGTTTAATAATTATCTTGCCAGTCTCAGTGGTTGGCTCGTGTCAATGGGACGCGGTGCGCCGTCGTCGCTCCCACTATTTTGCTCAAGCGGCTCGTGTCACTACAGCAAGAGAAGAGTACGGAGCGTCAACGACGCGGGCTGGGGCGTTCGCCGCTGGCACCAAGGCGATGTCCTTAAAGAAAACAGTTCGCTAAGAAATGCTTCGCATTTAAAACATATTACGGCACCCGTGGAGCACTAAAGAAAAAAAAAGCCCCACCAAAAAAAAAAAAAAAAAAGGACAGCAACGAGGTTCGAACCAACGTCCTCGCCGTTCCGAGCAGGACACGTTAGCCCGCTGCGCCACGGGGACCGATCGGTTCAGTGGGTTTAACGGGCTGCATTTGTGTTGCTGTGACGCTGGACGTAACTTTAAGACTCGTTATTCTTACGTCCAGACGTAACTGCAACGACTCCTATCGTTACGTCTGGACGTAACGCTAGACACTCCCATAAGTAAAACCAGAGTCATGTAAAACTAACGGCAAATAATTGTCTCCGCGCTGAGTGCCGGCGCTCGTCGCTTGACGGCCGGCCGCTCGCGAAAGCAAACTGCCGGTCAAACCACAACCAGACAACTCTGTTGCCGTCACGGCATGCGTTTTCAGACGTGGCGACGGCGTGGGTCTAAATGCCGGCACTCTTCGCTTGACGGCCGCTCGCGAAATGAAACTCGCAAATACCCGTACGCTAAGTGCCGGCGCTCGTCGCTTGACGGCCGGCCGCAAAAGCAAACTGCCGGTCAAACCAGAACCGGACAACTGTTGCCGTCACGGCGTGCGTTTTCAGATGTGGCGACGGCGTGGGTAAGTCAAACTACCGGCATATAATTGTTCTCTCACTAAACGCCGGCACTCTTCGCTTGACGGCCGCTCGCGAAATGACACTCGGCAAGTACCCGTGCCGGCAAAGCGCTTTTTGCCACAGGATGCCGGCATTAACCACGTGACTACCGCCGGCCAATGAGGAGACACTGCCGGCCAAGTTCCGCTCGCGCAGTTCAGCCGGATGCCGGGCGAATATCCACTCCCCGCTTTTTTCACCGCACTCGGGGCAGGCGAAAAGCCGCAATAACGAGTCTATCACCGCCAGGTCAATAATGCAAAATTCTGTCCCGTTTTCTTTTCCGTCATCCTCCAGATCAACATCTAGTAGCTTGAACTTGCGTTCCGTCGCGCACTGCGATGCGAGGGATGCCTTCAAGCTCGCTGCATTCCTGGCGCACTGAGCAGACTCGTCCACGGAATAAAATGTCGTGTCAATGCGGTCTTGGATGTTGCTGGAAGTGCCAGATGATCCGACGACGTAACAATCCGAGGAGGTGCTGCAGCTGAGCCCCGGAGAGTGCACCGTTTCGGACACAACAGGTGCCCGCGGCTGCGCGCCGTCGTCGGAATGCATCACTTCGGCCGCATCGGGCGAACTCGGCCGCACCCGCACGTTGTCGGCTTTCTTCTGCGGCGCGTTCCACGGACGCCTTCGTTTCTTGCCGTACGCTTGGCGCGTCTTCTTCTTTAGACGAGCGTCTCCAGTCATATCGGCAAAAGACGGAAAGTCGTTGCGTCGGTCGCGTAGCACGAGCGAGGAGCAGACGGATACACGCGCGAGACGGAAGCCGGCGGCCGACAAACAACAAACAGGAAAAAAAAATCGCAGGCAACCTTGGGAAGCGAGAGACGGGGGGCTCGCCTGGCGCGCGCGCGCTCTGGCCAATGAGCGGTCGAGAAGGGGACTTCGGAAAAGGGGCGAGGGCAGCCGTTCCGTCCATGCGACGCCATTTTGAAGGGTGGCAAAATGCGCACAAAGAAAACAGCTTCCAAAGGAGCTCAAGATGGCGGCGATCGGCCGGCTGCTTCGCCGGCGGCGCGCGCGCGAAGTTCGAACAAATGTTACCTTTCGCGGAGCGTTTCGCGACTCCCGTGGCGACTTTAGAACCAATTTTAACCCATTTACTGATCGAATTTAGCGTTCACAATTTGAGAACACGTGCGTATAGGTATAAAAATTCTAAAAATCGCATTTTCGAAAAATCGACCTTTTGGCCATTTTTCACCATTCTAGAACCCGCGTCCCCCCTTAAATTGTATCGTGATACAAGATACGCAGGCAAGAAGTATTTGAGATACAGATACAAGATACTGCAACACTTATTGTATCCGATACGATACATTCCAATTGTATCTAAAGATACTTTGATACATTCTCAAGTTTGTTAATATGTATCTATATAATGCAGTATTAAACGCCTATGCACATAAATGTTCGCTTGAAAATTTATTAACTGCGACCAACTGCATTTAATTTGAATGAAAACTCTGTTAGTATCTCAAAAATGTTTGTACTTCCTGTTCAAGGTATATCTGTTTCATTCCGAAACAACTTATTGGCGCTGTTTTAGCTGCTTAACATGATAGCTTTATACATTTTGCTGATAACAGTTCTTGCTTGTAGCTTTTGTAACTGATGGGAGCTAGTCGCTGTCTGTTCTGCTTGCTGACCAGCAAGCGGGTTGCCAAGTGACCATATGAACTTCAATAAGAAGCCTCCGCACGATGGGGCAAATACCGCTGCGGAGTTCTACCTTGCCGGTAAACATAGTACGGTTTTAGCAATAACGGATCACCGGACAGGTGTACATCACCAAGAACATGTGCAGCCCAGAAATGTTTCAGACGTTGCACAAAGCACTGCAAGACACCACTGCTATTCACGTTATTGACACTTATAGATCCGATTACCTGGTGATTAACAACAGTAAAAGGAATCAGGGAAGCCTAAACAACGAAAACAAATATATCTAAGTAAAATAGGAACGCGGTTTCATATCAAACACAGCGAATAAGTATAGAAACACAATATAGGAGGCATCCCTAAGTGCTAATAATAACTGTTGCGTTTTGCGTTGAAAAACCATGCTATGATTATAAAAGACTCTCTATGGAGGGCTTCGGAAATTTTGATCCTCTGGGGTTCTGAAAGCTACATATAAGCACACGGGCCTCTACCATTGTCCCTCCATCGAAATCTGGCTACCGCGACCTTCGGGCCGACAATCAAGCGCCATACTGGACCACCGCGGCGAGTAACCCCTACTAGCTACGACAATTAAATTCAGTGCCTATGGAAAATGGCGTAAAATGACTCTTTGGGACTCTCATGAGAAAAACAGGGCATGTGGTATAACAGTGTTTCTCGAATATCTTTGCCAACGTATTTAAGATGGCGCCTAATAATTTACGTTACAATGCAAACTCAAATTTGCTAATTTACTCAGCAGTAAGCAGAATTATTGTTACTGTATACTCCAGGCGTGCCCGGAATATTAAATATTTGTTCTCAACATCACCTTTATATAACAGTAAACTCAGGTGGAATATAAGTATATAAATTTATATTCCACTTGAAGAAGAACAGCAGCAGAAATGACGCAGACAGTTAAAACTAGAAATAAAGCAGATAGCTTACATTGGCAGCACGTTAAAGGCATATTGCAGTAAGCAGACCGGCAGAAAAAAAAAACATATAGGAACATAGGTAATGTACGGGATGTAAAAGAAGGACAGCTAAGAAATAACTTCTACTAACAATCAAATTATGATTTTAAAAACTCTTTGAATAAAAGAAAAACAGACGTACGCCAAGGCAGTGTCTGTTAAATGAATGCTTGTTCTGTTAAATCCAGCATCGGTACCGTTGGTGCTATAGCTGTCGCTGTCACAATCTTATTTGCATATAAGTCAATCTCATTGCGTGTAATGCAAACTTACATTCACGAGATCCTTCAAATCACCGAAGTGTGAAAGCCACGAGAGGCAAAGCAACCCGCCATTCTTGCATTCTTCAGACTTCGTAACGAAGCACCACACAAGTGGAACTTTGATAATGACTTTACAGCGGCATCAGCATGTGTGCGAAAGACGCCGTATGCATTGTAGTACGCGGCACAGGAGAGTGGCTAAGTGCCAAGTGCCATGGCACTGACAAAACTAAAAAAACGATTAAACAAAAATTCGGCTGGGCGCAGACGTTCGCGCTCTTGTCTGTCGAGACGACGCGAGCACCACCTCGTAACTCTGCTCAACCAATATATAAGGACGCTCAGAGCTCATCACCTATCCTCGCTGGAAAACTCTTGCGGTAAGATAAAATAATGTCACTGCCTTTAGTTTTATTTCAGTGACTCAGTGGCAGAAGTATCAGCTTGAGAAGCTCGAGCTCAGCCAATGTTTATCGCTTCGCACGGTGGTGGTGCGATCGCAGTATCTTGTATTTTAAGATACACGATACATTCTTCAATGTATCGGAAATACAGATACAGGATCGTATCTGTATTTCCGAACATATCGCGATACAGATACAAGATACCCAAAAAGTATCTAAGATACTAGTATCGAAGATACATGTATCTTTGATACTGCCCAGCACTGGTGATGACTTCATTAGATCAAGTTTCAACTGTATAAGTGCGATAAGTTTAGTCAGAATTGTAAACATTGTTGTAGTAAAAAAATAAAATCCTCATTTGGATGCCATTTTTTAGTCCTTGACAAACGTGTGACAGGCCCTTGAAGTTCCTTGAATATCCTTAAATTTTCTCTTTTTAAACCTGTACGAACCCCGTCTCTGCTTTGCCTTCTTGTGGTGTAGTTCTTTTATGTACTTTGGGGGAGGTGTGAGGAAGGTCACAGCTTGTGTTTTGTTTGAATTGGAAAGCTGTTACCTGGTGTGGTAGCCTAGCACCTGGGGAGTGGCGCTGCTTAGCTCTAGGAGGTGCCCTTGATGACTTATGGCAGCCGTAGTTCAGCAGGGCAGACATGAAAAAACCGTTTTGTACATTGATTCGGGTGCACGTTAAAACAGGTGGTCGAAACTAACCCGGAGCATACCTCAAAGGTATGCTTTATAATAATTGTCACGCCGATAGAATGGGCTGATGCCAGGGTCGAGTGTACATGTCCCCCCCAAATGCCCCACTAATGCACAGACAATTAAATGCAAGTCCTCTGGTGAGCGAGTGAATGCTGGTCGTCCAAAGACTGAGTCAAAGCCCAGAGTTGAAAGAACACAAAAAAAATGTATATTCATTATTGTGACAGTCGCAGACTTTTCTTATACACATACACTTCGCTGATTACGTTGCAATAAATCATTGGATACTTATAACAAATCTAGGTATCAATCATCGACGGGCGCTATAAGTACAAGCACATGCATGCATTAGAGGATGTTCAAGAACTCTAAATGTCCTTTCATACTCATCCGTGCTTGTTTACAGTCAATATGGTGTAATCCTGAAGCATCTTTTGAAGACACTTGTGGACTGTAGCACTTGGACGGGGATTTTCTCCGTCTGCTGTAGGGCTTGTTACAAGGCTATTCCTGCCGCTGTCATCTGTCTCACTATACCTCCTGCTTCTGGATGCTTATTACTGCTACCATTAAATTCCAAGCAATACCAACACTGACAGATGTGCATCATTATCTGGCCCCGTTAGCATGGACTTCTCATTTGCTTGCCATGCTTCGCTTCTTGGTGGGTACCTCAACTGTGCTGTGAGGGAAAGAATGCCTGTACGCTTGTAAACTGTGCCCTTGTAAAATGGCTTCATTATATACGAAAATTCGTTATAAACATATGATCGTAACTTAATGGAAATGGCAACGCAATTTTTTATTTATTCCATTTTAACATGATTAGTTATACCGTAAAAGTGTGACATTATTGGGGCAGGACCGCTCCAGAAAGAATCGGACAGCATGCAGGTGCACAAACACACATCACACTTCTATTGCACCCTTCACACATGGACAAACACACACTACGACATTCCTAACATAAAGCATGCAAACTAAGCTAAAGGGGAAAGAATGTCCGGCCTACAGTTCAAGTCGTCGGGGTAGTTGCCTGGGCTGTCATTAATGCCACGTCGGAATCTTTCAGTGGCGAAGTCTATGTCGCTGCAGTGCAGTCACCTGTAGTGACAAAATCGGAAGACGCAGGGTTGCCGTGTAGAACTGGGGTGACTTTGTTCCACGGTTGATGAACTAGAGGCGACGACACACGGGTTCCGCCAGCAGGGAGTTGTGCCCTTGAGCACCAGCAGTATGTCTTGGAAGCCCCACGCCAGCCCTCCTGGACCAGCAGGGCAAGGGCAGGTTCAGGAATTCGGCACCTTATCTTGGACCGGTTGCCCAGCGGGACAACGAGCCCGTACGCCGCGTCAGCCATCCCAGACCAGTCGTCTAGCGGAGGCTGAGCTGTCCACTCAGCTGGTGGAAGTGTCGCGATGTGTCCGTGGTTGTACCTATGGGCCAGACACCCAACGAGGTAGTCCTGCTTCGAATGACAAACCTTGCACACTGCCAAATCCATGGGTCACACACCCTCGAGGCCGCGCATCACGAGCTGCCGCTGTCTTCCTTGTTGAGATCGCACGGCACATACGCGCACAAATCACATCCGCTTCGCCACCACATGGCATGCTATCGTAGTTTTTGGGTATCGTTTTTGCATCCATGCACCATATAATATGACAAAAAGCTTGTTAACTCGGATTTCACGTGACCGGAAAAAATGTTCGAATGAACCGAATGCCGCATTATCGATAGTATCAACAAAACAATAAACAAATGTCCGTTAAGTCAATACACTTTCATTTCTTTGATGAATACTTAAATCCTGAACTTATTTCTTCAAGTTAAATCCTGAACTTAGCGGTGTAAAAGCCATAATTTTTGCCATCCTAGGACTTTGTTCTCAATGCCACCACGGTGCCAGGCTCCCGTGTTTAATTGGCCCGAAACGTGCTCTGCACCCCTCCCTTATTACATACTGCCAGCACCACCACCACCATGCGCACGTGACGATAGTTTTTTCGCGGGTAAAATAGCCAGCGACTGATAGTTCGTCCATCATGATGTAGCAAGCGAACTTTATGCCAGCATACCGACCGCAGCTCAAAGCTCTTCAACAGCTTCCGCCATGTTTGAGTTCTGTGATATTGCGCATGCGTTGCATCAAGCTGAAACAAAGCTGTTGAGTGCCGGACTGATGAAGCTAGCGATGCAAACAGCACCACCTCGTTTCGGTTGTCTGCAAACGCCGTTTTTGCTCTTTTGCGTCACGCCTTTGTGACGCTTCACGCTCGGCGCACCCCAAGGATCGTCCAAATTAACCGGGTTGTGACCAAATGGGACAGAATTAACGAGAGTTTGATGCCATTAAACAATGCATATGCTGGCCGGGACCAGGGAATACATCCAAATGATCCATTTTTCAAATTAGCGAGGGTCAAAGTAACGAGCTTTTACTGTAGCTGTATTTGTTCTGGTGATGCTTGTCTTCAGCTGCCAGAGCTAGCAGGAACTCCTAACATAAAGCACACAAACATGCGCATGGTGCACGCGCATGGGGGCCGAGCAATGTGAGTGCTATGTGGCAGTTTAAAAGGACACTGAACAAAAATAGGAAAAAATGACCAGAAACGTCAAATTTAATTCTACGCGGAAGACCCGACTGTTCCAATAAACATTATTTCACATATTTTTGAACAGTTAGTTGTATTTTTGGAGGATTGTCATGCACAGTGGCTGCACGCCAGTGCAAGCCGGGACATCAAAAGTCACCGCGGTGACTTAACGTTTTCCTGCGCACGTGTTGCTGTCCTGCTACTTCCCCTTCTCCTCCTCTCCTTTAGATCCCATTCTCTCCCTTCCACAACGGTACTGAGACGTGCCCCACCCTTTAGGGGCTTTACCCCCACCCGGGAGCATTGTTTGCTGCTGATGGCGGTCGTAGTGGTCTTAGGAACCGTAGTGGAAGCTGAGCGGGCTAAGAGACGCGGGCGACGGCTGCCATTGTTGGCAAGCCTGTTTGAAGCTGAAGTGTCATCAAGCTTCACCTTTTCTAGTTGAAGGTGCGACAGTTGTCTACCGCGGTGGTGTAGCTGTTACGGTGCTTGGCTGCTAACCCGAAAGTTGCGGGTTCAATCCCTACCGCGATGGTCGCTTTTCGATGGAGGCAAAATGCTAGAAGCCCATGTACTGTGTGATGTCAGTGCATGTTTTAAAAGAACACCAGATGGTCGAAATTTCCGGAGCCTTCCACTGTGGTGTGCCTCATAATCATATCATGGTTCTGGCACTTAAAACCCTAGATATTATTATTATTATTACAAGGCACAGCAGTTTGTGAAAAACGCATCACCTCCATTATTTTCTGCTAGTTTCTGTCTAAAATAAAGGTTGTGTCTACCGATTTCAGCATCCGGTCTTTCAGTTTGGCTGAAAATCTCGGCGGCAAAAGTTTTGTTCAGTATTCCTTTAACAGCAGGAGTGTTCTGATTGCTGTAGACTCTGAATGCCCCAGTGTGAACATGCTATTGGGCAATCGGCTAAGTTTCTTTCATATTTCATTTGCTAATGCTTATTGGTCTGGCCCACAGAATTCACAACAGGAGGCCAGGGCTGTGCGGCAAAAACGTGCTGCGCTGCACAAGGTATGTACACCTAATGCAGCAAATCCTGGCTGTTTTTTTTTTTCTTATTTTTTTAGGGAGGGGGGGGTGCTGGGGAAAACGATGTAGTGAACATCCAGTAAATTGGGAAAGTTGGACTGGTTAGTGTGAATTGAAGACTTGACGCATATAAGGGTGTTTCACGTAACTAGGACCGAATATTTAAAAAAAAAGTGGTTTGAGACACCTTTATCATCTTTTCACAAAAGTATCTCCGAAACATCCCATTATATCAAAGGCAAACGTGTCTCAGTATCTGTATTTTAGGCTTCCAGCACATGTATTTCAATATCTGTATTCTGGAATACTTTTCAGAGTGTCTGCCCAGCTCTGCATGGAGCAATTTCGACTACAATACACAGATAAGAGGCAACATTACCTATAACGGCCAGATTCCTAGTTACATGAGGCGTTTATCTCAAGCTGTTGCGCATACCATTCATTATACTAAAAGTTTGTTGCATTTCAGTCCGTCAGCACTGCTCACTGGACCTTGAAGTGTGGCTTTGTGTCAGTGCAGATATCCCCTGAATAGGCAGTGCGTTGGCATAGCGGCCTTATGCTGTAGCGGATTTACCTTTTTGGGCAGTTTACGTGCGGTAAAATGTGTCTGTTGATTCATTCTTTTCTAATAATTTGAAATTGTGGATATTTTAAATTTGTCTCAAAGCAAATTCAAATACTGTAAATACTCGTGCAAATATTCAAAATGCTAGAATATTCCCAGCCTATTTGTTTCTTTTTTTATGTAACCTGCTTAGAGTTGCTTATCTGCTTGTTCATTATTACTGCATAAATGTGCTTCAAGTGTTTTTCTTCGACTACGGCCTCACCCCGGCAGACTTAATAGCTTAGGTTAGCATGTGAGGATTTATTGGTCAGCTACCGCCTTGAGCAAAGATCACGACCCACGTGACATCCTCTGGCAAAAAGAGTGTTCTACACTCATCGCCCTGGCTATGAATGGTGCTGGCTAACACTCCGAGGGATTAAACATACAGAAGTAAACAACAAAAGTAGACGGGGAAGCGCCTTCCACAGTAGCTCAACTGCTAGAACATCGGACACATAATTTGAAGGTTTAGGGTTCAGATCCCGCCAATGGAAAGGGTGATTCATTTCAGTTTACGTCATTATTACTGCACTACAGTTAAAGACAACAACTAATGGCCCCAATTCTTTCCCTGGTCTGTTGGATTCATTTGGCTGTGTCTAACAAAGAAACGAGCACCACGATAAAGTTCCCTGTCTTTCTCTCAACTGTTGTTTAGAGATGCTGTTCATGAATGGAGTGTGTTTTTGCCTCCATCATTATGGAACGCCCTCATGGGCCTTTAATGTAAATAAATAAGATGTAGCAAGCCGTGGTGTTCTGTATCATTTCTAAGGAGTGTGTTAGTATTCTGTTGCATATGACATTCTGCAACCATCGTATTGGCTTGTTTATTGTTTTTAGGACTGGGGCGCCGTAAACCCTAGGAAGGAGACGCCAGTGGCAGCCGATCCTCAGCCAAGTCAGCCTAGTTCTGTGCTTCCACCTCGGGAAGAACAGGCAGGCAGTGAGGAAGCCGTTGCTGCACCTTCGTCACCCGGCAGCCCAAATATTGACGTAAGATTGTCCGTTGTGTTAGTGTTCAGGCTTCTTTTTTTTGTTGTTAACAGCGAAGCTGTCTAGTGCTAGGATCAAGGAGTACATATAGGCAAGACTTAGGGTGGCAAAAATTCTGACAGAGCCGCCATATTGTGTCGCACGCCGACACATGCTAGGGCAGATCACGAGGACGGTTTGGAGGGCTAGTTGGTACTGCATCATGAAAGGTGACAGTGCACATAGACGGGGACGAAGGAAGAACACACAAGACATAGGGCAGAAAGACATAAGCGCTATGTCTTGTGTGTTCTTCCTTCGTCCCCGTCTGTTTGTGCTGTAACCTTTCATTCACTATGGCAGATGCTTTGAGTAGGAAGGAATAATAGGAATAATGTCTGAGTTAATTTTATTTCTGCAGTTTCACGCGCGTGTCTATCATTGTGTTTGCACATCACCTTAAGAAGTGGCAACGTCCGCGTCAGCGACTTTGGCCCAATATGGCGCTTACCTGTACAAGGGGTGTCACCACCCTGCTCTCGGGGTTGACGGCGCTGACTTTGAGGGACCTTAATTCAGATAGACATGTCGCGCGAACTCGTGGCGTCGTATGAAATGCCGGGTGGGCAGCGTTTTCAAACTTAGGATAGTAAAAAGCATTCATTACACCACAATTTTCACAGCACAATAGGTTTTGCTTCTTCATTACATGCCAGCTCGCAACTGGCAGCCACGTGAGCTTGTCTGCACTAGTAAGCATGCTGCAATTGGTGTAGCCGTCTTTAATAAGACGTCGTAGCCTTTCTCTAATATGTCTCGTCAACCAGTTGCATTTGTCCGTTGTATCGTGATCTTGCTAGCAATGTACAGTCAACTGCGATTTTTTGGACGCCTGATTTTCCGGACATGCTCGAAAATTCGGACGCTTTCGTGGCACCGTCACCAGCCCCATAGACGTCAATACACTCAAACATCGATATAACGAACACGGATATAACGAATTATTGGTTATAACGAAGTAAATGAGGAATAGTCTTGTCAGAAATACAATGTTATGAATAAACGTTTAGAATGAATTTTCGGATATAACGGAGTTATTTTCGTGGCATATGTGACTTTGTTATATAATGAGGTTTGAGTGTAAATTAGAACGTCCAAAATTTCGTATGCTGAAACTCTTCCACGTCCGATTTTTCAGACTTTCTGCCCAAATTGCAGGTCCGAAAGGCATTATTTGAAGCCCCCACCTCTTCTGCGTATATAATCTCGTAGGTTCGAACCAGCGCTTTCGTGAGTCGATGTGTTTGATCTGTTTGCAACAGTAGCAGAGTCTGAAAGTCAGCTTTGCTGCAATGCTGAAGTGGTATGGGGTGAAGCAGACCAGAAATTCAAAGGGGCCGCTATCACGGCGTCGTGCGGCAATGTCGTTACAGATAAGCAGCGGAAATGCACGGAGGCGTGATGGCGGCAGCTGGCAAACGCACCAGTATGGCTTAATCCTTGACAACCCTTACGATAAGCATCTTCAGTTAACTGCTCGGCAGTGCATGTGGCTAGCGCAGTTGCATGCATACTGCACACATTTAATAGGCGAGAGCCCAAACACGCCGCGCCGCCATTCATGCTCGCCATTGCTGCGCCCGTGTGCGGTCAAGAACAAAGTGCACATCACGAACCCTTTCATGATAAATGCGTGCGTACGATACAGCAACAGTACAGTGAACGTGTCAGATTAGATAGCGATGTGCTGCACACAACTAGAAACAATCGGCTTCACACGGCAGCAAATACTGCGTATTGGCAGAGATTGGGTGATGTGTGTATGCATCATTTACATGCGCACACGCATCGGGGAAAGCCGGACGAGTCGTCCGCTCTCCCGCCACAGTCTTAGCGTTCCACGTCATTGTTTCCAAACGCTCCATGCGAGAGAGCCGTAATCTATCTCGCGCTTTGCTGGTATCGGCGGCGCTTATCACGAGATGCAAACTTACAAGTGGTGGTTGGCACGTAGTTAAGCGGGGTTCGCGGCAGGTACCGAATGTATTTGTGAGTCTGGACACGCACCAAAATGCCTGATAATTGTACTGGGAGGCATTAAAGCTATTTCGGACGTGGCTGTGGCGATTTGACCACTTGAGTGGAATAAAGAAGCATGAATTCATTTTTTCGGACTGCCCGATTTTTCGCACAATTTCCCAGTCCCTAGGGAGTCCGAAAAATCGGACGTTGTCTGTATTCCAAAAGTGCTGAAAGCTTGCTAGCAACGTGTTGAGTTGCTCTTCGGACTCGTCATGGGTCGGACATCTGTCATTTGTTCCAAAGAGGAGCAGTGGCAGTTCATGGAATGTCGGCATGCCCTGAAGCACAAGTGTGCATGTCGCCATCAAACTGTAGAGGTCGCCACAATTTAGCCTTTTGATTAGGCCGCCACTGGAGTGTGGCGCCCCCTGTTACTGCCGTGCATCATATATATGTTCGTGCCCCAATAAAGTCTGGGTTACACTTTCGTCCGAGCGAGCAGCGTGTACGCGTGAGTCTCTGCGTGCCCGTGCCCCTGCGGCACTAACCACGTGACATGGTGTCAGAAGTGGGATGACATCGCGTGACAGTAAGTTCGGAGCGTAGGAATAACGCCCCCCAGCCCTAGGCCTTGCCACGACGGAACGGCAGCACGATGGACCTCGAGACCGGCGAGCCGCCGAAACTGTACGGCGTCAACCTTCAGCCACCGGCACCGTTCGACTTCGCGAACCCGGCAACATGGTCGACATGGCTCAGCCGCTACGAAGACTTCACCGCGGTTTCGGGACTGACAAAAGCGTCGGAAGACGTGCAGGTATGCTCGCTACTGTACTGCATGGGCCCGGAGGCACGTGCGCTCCTCGAGACGTTCTCGCTCGACGCCGAGTCGCTCGCCTCGTACCAAGTTGTTGCCGCCCGCTTCACTGAGCACTTCGTGCACCCGGCCAACTAGCTCTACGAGTCGTCGCGGTTCCACAGGCGTGTTCAGCTACCCGGCGAAAGCGTCGACACGTACTACGCGGAACTGTGCAGGATGGTGAAGCGCTGCAACTACCAGTCAGCTGCTGTCGAGGAAAGGCTCGTACGCGACAGGTTCGTCGTCGGCCTCCGTGACTCTCGCCTCTCGGATCAGCTGTGCCGAAACGCGAAGCTGACGCTCAAGGAGGCATGGACACAGGCCCGTCAGTCCGAAGACGCCGACAAAGAGAAGGAGTTGACCCAGAACCGCACCGAGCACGCACGCGAGCTCAACCTTGACGCTGCGAAAGCCAGCAAGTTCGCCTCTCGTCGCCGCTCCGGTGCTAAGCCTACTACGTCGCAGCCGCCAGCCGAGCGCTCTCGCGAGCCGTCCACGTGTGAATTCTGCGGCCGCGCGCCTCACCGACGTTCGGACTGCCCAGCTCGACGCTCCGCCTGCAACTTCTGCAAAAAGAAAGGCCACTTCGCCGAAGTTTGCCACTCGCGGAAGCACCAGCAGAACAAGCTCGGCTCCGTTCACCTCCATGCCGTCGGCACTCCCGCCGCTGCAAAGTTCGTCGACGTGACCGTTGACAACTACACAGCGCAGTTCAAAGTCGACTCCGGCGCCGAAGTATCTGCTGTACCCAGTGACTTCCGTGCGCTGCCTGCCAAGCTCGACAGAGTCGACAGTCTGCTCACCGGCCATGGAGGACAGCCACTTCGCGTGCTAGGCTCGTATCTGGCACGACTTCGGTGGCAAGGAAAAACAAGCAGCCAGCGCCTATATGTAATCCAGTCACTCACTGTGCCTCTTCTAGGACTGCCAGCGCTCCAAGCCCTGAAAGTTGTGAAATTTCTTGACGAACTCAAGACTCCCAAAGCAACGCTGCACGCCGAGCTCTTCAAAGGATTGGGCACTCTCAAGGACGAGTACGTTAGTCGGCTGAAACCCGATGCCGTGCCCTTCTCGCTAAGCGTCCCCCGCAGCATCCCCATCCCGCTGCTCGAGGTCGTCCGCCGCGAGCTGGACAAATTGGAAAGCGCAGGCGTGATCCGCAGGATCGACAAGCCAACTCCATGGTGCTCTGGTCTCGTTGTCGTCAGGAAAGACTATGGTTCCTACCGGCTATGCGTCAACTTGACTCAACTCAACAAAGTCGTCCTCCGTGAACGGCATATTTTGCCAACGGTTGAGCAAGTCCTTGGCCTCCTTGGTGACGCAACAGTTTCTTCAAGGCTGGATGCGACCGCAAGCTTCCATCAGGTGAAGCTTTCTGCCGATTCCCAAGAGCTGACGACATTCATCACCCCATATGGCCGATAGTGCTTTTGCCGGCTCCCCTTTGGCATCACCTCCGCTCCCGAGTACTTCCAGAAACAGATGGCAAGAATCCTGGAGGGCCAAAAAGGGGTCGCCAACATGATAGATGACATTCTGGTTTTTGGACGTACCCGCCAGGAGCATGACGCCAGACTCAGCCAGGTGCTATCTCGCCTTGCAAAATCAGGCATCACGATGAACGAGGACAAGTGTCGTTTTGGGGTATCTGAGGTCTCCTTCCTTGGAGTTGTCGTCTCAGCTAAGGGTATCAGGCCGGATCCAAGCAAGGTTGAAGCGGTCAAAGCTATGGAAGCTCCCACAGACGTCGCCGGTGTTAGACGACTGCTTGGAATAGTGAATCATCTCGCCAGATTCCTGCCACACATCTCGGACGTCACAGCACCCATCAGAGCCTTGCTGAACAAGTCTGCGAACTGGGTGTGGCAGCATGAGCAAGAGGCAGCATTCAAGAAGGTCAAAGAACTCTTGACGTCAGACAGGTGCATGGCCAAGTACCACCCGTCGTATGCCACGACAGTGTCCGCAGATGCAAGCTCTTTCGGACTCGGCGCAGTACTGCTGCAGACTCAACCTTCGGGAGAGCGTCGCCCAGTCGCATTCGCTTCGAGGTCAATGACGAGTACTGAACAGCGTTACAGCCAGACCGAAAAAGAAGCTTTGGCAACGACGTGGGCTATACAAAGGTTCGACGAGTTTGTCCGTGGCATCACCTTCGACGTCGAGACCGACCACCTGCCTCTCGTTTCACTTCTGGGCAAGATGGAACTGGATATGTTGCCGCCTCGTATCCAGAGACAACGGCTCAAGACAACGCAGTACCAGTTTCGCATGCTGCACGTGCCAGGAAAACTGTTAGCAACAGCAGATACCTTATCACGTATCACCCACAAGGCATCCACTCCTGTGGACACGGTGGAACTCTTCGCAGCACAAGTAGTCAGCTGCATGTCAGAAGTCTTGCCACTCCGCCCTGAAGATGTACGACAGGCACAACAATCCGATGCAGAGTGCAAGGCCCTCATCTCCTTCTGCCAGCAAGGTTGGCCACGAAAGACCAAGCTACCTCTGCATGTGTCGAAGTATGCCTCCGTGGCAGACGAGCTCTCTGTCTGCGATGGTATCCTGCTGAAAGGCCCCCGGATTGTCATCCCATCATCTCTTCGGCTGGCGGTCTTGACGCTGTTGCACGAAGGCCATCAGGGCGTCAACAGGACCAAAGCCCTAGCTCGGGAGTCGGTTTGGTGGCCGGGTATCTCAGCAGACATCGCCTCTCTCGTCACCAACTGCGAACAGTGCGCATCCACCCGGGTGAACCTTGCAGAACCCCTAGTCTCCACAGCTCTACCTGGACGTCCCTGGGAATTTCTCGGAATGGACTTGTTCCATCTCAATGGCCAGACGTTCCTCCTGGTGGTGGACTACTACTCGAGGTTTCCCGAGGTGGTGACCCTGAGGAGCACTACAGCTCGGGCAGTCATCGATGCTCTCAAAAGCATCTTCGCACGCCACGGAATCCCACAAGACGTCAGGTCGGACAACGGTCCACCGTTTTCGTCGCAAGAGTTTGCGGCATTCGCAGCGTCTTATGGCTTCAACCATGCGACCAGTAGCCCACACTACGCCCAGTGAAACGGAGAGGCAGAGAGGATGGTACGGACAGTCAAGGACCTGTTCTGGAAGTCCAAAGACCCTCACCTCGCTCTGCTCAGTTATCGGGACACTCCGGGAGTCGATGGCTTCAGTCCAGCCCAGCTGTTGATGGGACGTCAGCTGAGAAGCAGAGTCCCGAAGCAAAACTCCCAGCTACGTCCCAACTGGCCGCCTAGGAAAGATGTCGTCGCCAAGGATGTAGCCTACAAGCGTAAGCAGACCGACGACTACAATAGGCATCACGGAGCTCGAGACCTGCCACCTCTCCAAACGGGTCAGCGTGTGTGGGTGCGCCCTGACCAAGTGCAAGCTACGGTCCTCAGCCCGGGGCAAAGGCCAAGAAGCTACGTGGTTGAAACAGACCGAGGTGGTGTTCTACAGCGCAACCGCCGTCACCTAGTGCCTTTCGTGCCTTCCGCCTCCGGTGAGGAATCGCTGCCAACAGCTGCACAGCAACCATCGCCACCGCAGCAAGTTCTTCAGGAACCTCAGCCTGCCAACAGCATGGGACCTGCGATCCCCCAAGGGCAGCCTTTGCAACATTCCCCAGCAGCCAGGGACCGTAGTGATGGTGTTACACGAACACGTTATGGCCGGCACATTGTTCCGCCGCGCCGTTTGAACTTGTGACATTGTCCTCCATCCTCCCATCGGACTTTCTCAAGGGGGGAGATGTAGAGGTCGCCACAATTCAGCCTTTTGATAAGGCCGCCACTGGAGTGTGGCACCCCCTGTTACTGCCGTGCATCATATATATGTTCGTGCCCCAATAATGTCTGGGTTACACTTTCTTCTGAGCAAGCAGCGTGTACGCCTGAGTCTCTGCGTGCCTGTGCCCCTGCGGCACTAACCACGCGACACAAACCAATGCCACCAACGACGATCAGGCAAGTGAAGCCAAACACATGCACGACACCTCGCCGCGTCTTCTCTCTTCACAAACATTTGGAAGGGCTCTAAATTTTTTTTTTCTGATTGGCAGCTGCTAATTTGTAGTTATGTTCATCACTGTGCTCAGTTTGTGCTCTACATATATTTGCTAATAGCAATGCAGTTGAATCTCTAGATGACAGAGTTTGCAATGTAACAAAGCTTTTTTATTCTATAGGTTGCTTTCATTGAAATGCACATCTTTTTTTTCCATCGATATACAGTCGACTCCCATTAAGACGAACTCGAAGGGACCGCGGTCATCTGTTCACCTTATCAGGAGTTCGGCTTATCAGAAGTGCCCTCAAAAAGAGACATGCTAACATGCCAAGTGCATCCAAATATGTTACTTGAAAACACTGAATGAAGTAGAGGTAGAATGGGGGCAAAAAGACAAGAAAAAACATTTATTTGGCTCATCTAGATAAAGACTATGCCTTCAAGCAGAGTATTTACACCAATCTCATGAGCACCTGATTTAGCGTGTTAAAAAATAAAAAGCTCATGAAGATATTTGCTACCACATTTTAATGATAAAACTGTAGCACGCTCCTATGTTGACGATTAGAAAAAAAATTAAGAGACAAGCACAGTTTTCCTTCAGAGAATGTAAAATTTATTGTCCTGGCAGTTCCTTTTCTTCTGTGAGCCTGTTTTGCTGGCTCAAAGATCACTTCTGGATATGCCTCGGTCGCGTGCTGTTGCCTTGACAAAGTCATGATACGCTGAGTTGCTTAAGAAAGTCTGCAAGGTTTTCTTCGAGGTCCGGATATTTTCCCGTTTTCGGCCCATCGTAACTTTTCCTGATCGGCGTGCAGCTGAAGATCTCCCATCGCGCTACTCACGGTCACAAGCCTCGCGCACACGAAAAAGACACGACGCAGCTATAATCAGTGTACAAAATATAGCCTTTCCTTGTCGTGTGCTTCCACAATCACAATTGCTCATCACAAATTGCACTTCACTGGGAACAGATACAACGCGCACAGGTCCAACGCGAATTGACCAAAAAATACATGTGCTGGGCTGCCATTGTGTAATGGCGATGACAATGCACCTGACCCCTCTGACATACTCGAGTGTGATGCACAGACCATTTTTGTTCCTGTTGGTCGCTTTCTTTTTTTTTTCACCACTCCCCTTGCGTTCGCCCCTCTGACAACAGCCAAGCTGGTGTTCTGTTCTCCTTTGTACTCCAGCTGGGAAACCTAAGAACGGGGTGGGGGGGGGGGGGGATCAAAAGGACGCAATGGCTTGGGGGTCCAAGTTGTAAATCCCCCTACTCTTTTTGTTGCTTTCTTTGCTGATAAAGCCCATACCTCCCCCACCCACAGATGAGGGGGGATACCGGTCTTCTTCGTTTACGGCATGGCGACTTGCTTCGCGTCTTTGCTCCAGGAAGCGCTTTTTTAAATCTTTTTTCCTTTTTCTTGGTCGCCTGAATGCCCCACCAAGACTGCAAGTTTAGAAGAGTGCAGTTGGGCGGTTCGTCTTAAGCGAATTTCTTTTTGCATTGAGTCTGTGGGAAACCAAACAAGTGGTCCCGTGTTGTTCGGTATAAGCGAGAATTCGTCTTAACCGAGTTCGTCTTAAGGGGGCACACTGCTCTTAAAATTTTTTTCTCATTTCTTGATTGATTTCTTGATCCATTTTGATGATACTTGGTGAGTTTATGTATATTTGTGTGCTGATTTCAAATATGCAATTATTTTTCTAGTATAACCGGTAGTTTTTAAAATACAATATATTTCATGTGCCTTTGGGGGAGGAACATTTTTTTTAACAGAGAGAGTTACAAAGTAAATCAGCATATCACAATAACCTGTAATCAGAACTGAGTGCAATGAAACAAAAACTGATGCTCTAAGCCCATTAGAACAAAAGTTATGGTATGTTAACATTCGTGAAGGAAATCGCAGCTTGAAATTGACGCACTCGTGAATGTTCAACATATTGTAACTTTTGTTCTAATGGGCTTAGAACATCTATTTTTGTTTCGTTGCACTCCGTTATGATTACAGGTTATTGTGATACACTGATTTACTCTGTAACTCTCTTTGTTGAAAAAAAATCTGCCTCCGCAAAAGGCACATGAAATATTTTGTATTTAAGGAAGTACTGGTTATACTAGAAAAGTAATCGCATATTTGAAATCAGAGCACAAATGTACATAAACTCACAAAGTATCATCAAAATTGATCAAGAAATGAGAAAAAAATTTTAAGAGCAGTGTCCCCCCTTAACGGGAGTTCACTGTAATGATGTAGTTTTGGGCTATAGCTTCAACACAGTCTTGGTGCTGCCTACAGGGATTAAATAATCTATGTGCTCACTGTGACAAGTCAGGTGTCATGCCAACTTAAAGCTTGGGGTGTGGGTTCGATTCTCGACCACAGTGGCCGCATTTCGATGGGTGCGACATGCAAGAACACCTGTGTACCTAGATTTGGGTGCACATGAAAGAAGCAATGCCAGGTTAGGCAAGCAAAAGGCTGGAGGAGACCAGGCAGTGGGAGAATATTGTGTCGGTTCATGAAATGCCAGAGGGGAGTTATTAGTAGAGGTTGCAGAATGCAATAATTTATGGATCTTGAATACCTTCTACCGAAAGCGGGAGAATCGGTAGTGGACGTAGAGAAGCCCTAATGGTGAAACTGATAATGAAATAGACTTTATACTATGTGCGCACCTTGGCGTCATGCAGGATGTGGAAGTGCCTGACAGGATAAGATGCAGTGACCATAGGAATCCTATGGTCACTATTTTAAGAATAGTGAGGTCTCATATTTGCCTAGACTTGAGGAAGGAACGGCAGAAACTGATATGCAAAAAGCCATTTAATGAGTTAGCGCTGCGAGGAAAGTACAGGAATTCAGGATCTCACTCCAGACCAGATACTCGTCTCCTAACCGAGGAAGTCGGCCTTAGCGTCGACGCAATGAAGGATGATCTGATGAGTATCATTCCGGAGTGTGCAATAGATGTTGGAGGTACGATCATGAGATGGGACACTGGCAAGCTCTCCCAAGAGACGAAAAACCTCATTAAGAAATGTCAAAGCATGAAAGCGTCAAACCCAACAGACGAAATAAAACTGGCAGAGCTTTCGAAGTTAATCAGTAGGCTTAAGGTAACTCACATAAGACGTTATAATAGGGTGAAAATGGAGCATGCTCTAAAGAGAATGGACAAAGCCTGGAAATGTTAATCCATATTGCGGCAGTCACATTTCGATGGAGGTGATTGAGGCCCGTGTACTGTGAGTTTTCAGCGCATGTTAAATAACCGCAGGTAGTCGAAATTATCTGGAGCCCTCCACTACGGTGTCTCTCATAGCCTAAGTCGTATTGGGATGATCAACCCCAAAGACCAACCGTAATTACTGGTGCGAGATCAGGCTCACGAGTTATCAATTGAGGAAGCTGTTCTATCATGTAATTTCTTCTTCCTGTTTAGTTTGTCCATGACTGTACTTTACAAACAAGCAGCATGGGGCATATGCTATGCAGAGAAGATGTAACTGCATTCCCTGCTGAGTTCTTCTGAGCCTTCTGTTTAGTGTTCTCTGTTGTGGCACTTGCCATAGAAATCTTTTAAATGGCCATTTTTCCTTTGTTACAGGAGCCTGAACAAACACAGCCCGAGATGGACATGGATGCTCCACTGTTCAAACCAGTTAACGGAAAGGCAAGATGCGTTTGCTTATCTGAATCAAACTGCTTTAATTGACATACTCTTTTTAACACGTATATGTCTATGTAGCTACCATTAGACCTCAGTCGGTCGGTCGGGTCGGGTCGGGTCGGGTCGGGTCGGTTGGTCAGTCGGTCGGTTGGTCTCCATCCATCCATCCATCCGCCTATGTTGGGGTGCTCTCATGATCGCCTCCTGAACTTGGTGTAGACCAAAATTGGCATGGGAAGGAAGAGGATTTCACGAATATGACTGTCGAGTCATGACATGAATAACGTGGAAATCCTGTCGCGTACGTCGTCAAAACCTTTCCTCTAGACACGTGTGGCACATACCCGTGGTGGCTGCGGTGTACGGGTATGTGCCACAGGTGATTGACAGTTTATATCTACCCAGGAACAGCGAGAACAGACATTGGTAATTTAAATGCGAGAGCTTTAGGAAAAACTGGCATCAGCAACGTTGACCCAACGAATGGTAAGAATAAAAATGAGGATTGAATTGTATGCAAGCATTTTGCATGGCAATCAAGTATTCTACCACAGAGCCACGCAAGGTCTAAAACCGGATTCGAAAAACAGCCTACGCAGGCGTAATGTCTGTGCAACGCCAATTGTGGTTGTGGTGCTGGCTGTCGCGGACAGTTTTTCTTTTTGGAGATCCGAGCACTGGGAAGAGCCACGCGTGTAGCATACGGCCCCTGGGTCCGTGGCCTTAGAACACTGAAAGGGCGCCTGACTGAATGGGCCATAAAACGCGAGGACAAGTGCACCAGTGTCGGTGGTTGTTTTTGTGTGTGTGTGCTTGTGGTGCGAGGAGGAGAGCCCAGCGGAGTCGGGAGAGCGTCAGTCGCCAGCGAACCATTTGACCTGCGTGGACGTTTCCTATTTTGGTGTAGCAATAAATAAGTTCGTTTTGTTTTAAACACCGGCTCCGTTTCACCTTTGAATGTTTCACGACTAGAGCTAACGAGGCGTAGAGACACTACACTGGCTATCTAATTTTACAAGAAAGCAATAAACACTACATGTGTACTCCTGCGACAGAGGCGTCATATCAGATTAACATTTGTGGTTCCAGTGTTGGATCCGCTTTTATAGCAGTGTAATAAACATAATATTTGTATCCCTATGATTCAGCAAGCTATATTGAAGCATTGCTCGACCCCGGAGGAATACATTAACGAAAGTTACTTATGATAGCAGAATTCTGGTTTTGAGCTAGTTGGTACTGGTTCATAACTGAGAATACCTTTGGCGCAAATCGAACGAGGACACATAACACAAAGTTGGAAGTTCGGCGCCCGTCCTGTTCTTTTGTGTTATGTGTCCTTGTTCGATTTGTGCCAAAAGTATTCCGAGTTACTTATGATGTTCACATGATTGCACCATAAGGTGCACTACGTTTCGATAATACTGACGCATGTACTCTTAATGTGAGGGCTGACGTTACGTCGCACCATAACTTACCCTTTAAACGCCAGTGTTGCTGACGTGCCTAGTAAGCCCACGATGTGCACACAGCTACTACACTTACAAAAACACGTCGATCCACCTCGTAACGCTTGGCTCAAAGCCATAAAATACAGTATAGAACTACTCGCTGACTATTTTGCATGAAACCGATTCCCACAACGCGTGGGATCTGCCGAATGTTTTGTATTTGAGGAAGTACCGCAAAATTGCGAGCAAACGCTCCCACTCAAGCAAATGCCTTCCCCCCCACTAATTTCACTGCCAATTTCAAATTTCCACACCATTCCAGGAAAGCCCCCCCCCTTCCCCCCTCCCCTCCGCGCTTCGAACCCCAATCATGCACTGTGTCCATGCAACAATGGTCCGCTTGAATACCATTCAGTCCTTCTTAGCAGCCCGACCTCTAAGTGTCTGAAAATTTTCATGAAAATTTAATGTTCTTTTGCCGCATAATCAGGGTGTCTACCGACCGGGAAAACCGGGAATTCTCAGGGATTTTGGGTAGTCTGGAAATTCTCAGGGAAAACTCAGGGAAATTGTGCTCCCATCAGGGAAAATCCACAGTAACTTTATTGAAAGGCGACGAAAGTCGCGGTAGCGCTGGCTCGATATTTTGTGAACGCATTTTTCAAATCAAACGGCCGCTGCGGCTGCGGGGAAGTGGCGCACCTCGATGCTGTCATCGCCTTCGGAGCGGTGAAGTGGGAGAGAATCCGGCTAATGCGTGGCATGCGGGAACCGCGAACCACGACACATTGTATCGCGCAATGTTGTCAGGGTGTTCCGTGGCAACGCGGTGTAGTTCTGTAATCTTTCTCACGCGTGCTGTGCGTTAGCGCCCGATATGGTGTTTTTGTTATCGCCGCGTGTCAAGAAACAAGCATGATTAGTTGTAGAAGTGGTAGCAGTAGATGTTAACGAGCTTGAGTTATCTTGTAAGCGATCGCGATCGTTCAGGAAGCGGATGTCTTCGACAAGGCTGGTATCTGGGAAACCATCCCGATCGGCGAGAAAAAAGACTACGCTTGTTGGCTGTTATCGGAGAGCTCACTCGCTCTCATCCCGAGTTTCAAAGATGCTATTTAGGACTCCGTGAAGAATAGAATAAATTTCCAGGCGAGAGCTAGCATAATTAACGGGCCCATTCACAGCAAGTGAAAGCTTTTTTATTTCTTTTTTCCCGGTGAGGGCACTGCTGAAACAAGTTTTAGGCAGTCGACTGATATTTTTTGGGGGCTGCAGCTCGCAATTACAAGCCACAGCATGTGGATGTTTGCTACAAAGCGGAATTACAAAACTTTTCAGAGCCAAGGCACAGCGGCGACCGAAATTCGCGACACCGGCACGGGTCCCACTTGCTTGATTCGGTGCGCGATGTCGGAAAACAGTAACGTTTCCACCATAATCGGATGTGCCGTAATTCAGGCTGGTGCCGTGCTTTCAGGCGATCTTAGCCCGCAGCTATATTGCTTTTTTTTTTGCAGTAGCAATTATATAGACACTCCGACGCGAATTTTTTGCCTTCGCCATGATCTTCCTTATCAAGTCCAAATCGCGGTTACATCACCCCGCGCGTCGTATGATCCAATATGCGAGTGAAAGTGCGCGAGCGCTGCCGATGAACGGGGCTTAAAGGCCAACTCCGGCGATTTTTCGAGGTCGATGGATCTCAATGAAATTCGCTGGTTACGTTCCTTCGCACGTTTCCGTCATTCATGCCAAATTACAGGCTTGAGACATGCGCAGATTGTTTGCAAATGAATTTTAAAGATTGTCTGCAAACGCCCTCCTGGCTTCCCACAATTATTGGCAACATTGCGTCTGTGACGTCAGTATTGGGAAGGCGGCGGAAGTGACGCAGCCGAGGGCCGCTACAGCGAGCGTCTGCTGTGCTGGCCGAGACACTGTCATTATCAGACGCGGCACTGTCAGTCGCAGACATTACAGCTGATGCGCGGCGTGCTCACTTCTCCACTGTGCGCCTGCTCGTCCCGGCTGTCACAGTTTTCATACTCCGTGCCGGCGTGACCGGCATGCCTTGCACGACTTTCGGTTTGTTCATAACAACGTCTACGTCATACGTAGACAGCACACTCGGTTGGGTTTCGGTTGCGGTATTGCGCTTGTTTGCTTATTTAAAATTATTCTCCAATTTGCCGAGTATTTCTGCTATCGGGCCCGTAACAGGAGCGTCTCAGGAACATAAAAGCACCATTACTTTGACATGGCCAAAAAATCGCCGGAATTGCCCTTTAAGCAGACATGAAACGAGCCGACCGTCTCATTCGCGCGATGGGCACATGGAGATAGGAGCCGGCGCGTCGGGAAGGTGGGGGGTGGGGGGGGGGCTGCGTGAGTCCGACAGGAAGTGCGTACTTTGTACCAGCGGGCGTGGTCGCGTGCGCCGCGGTATCTTTAGTGGGGATCAGCAGACGGCTTATACCTTTGTAGGTGTTGTGCTCTAATTGCAAAACTTTTGTTGAAGCCATAGCAGTGGGGGATCCCAAGGGGGGGGGGGGGGGAGGGCGGTAGCGGCGATCGCCCCCCCCCCCCCTCCCCTAAGCATAGAGTTTCCTACAATACTTACTAGAGGGAACTCTGGCGCTAGTGTCTATGGGAGCTGCAATGCATCGCGCTTCAGCCAGCATGGGAATCATGGGTAGTACACGGATTTGTCTAAACTTCGTTCTTTCGGCTCCGTTTGGCTCCGCGTCGCCTGCATCCGCTTTGTCGCAAAACGAAGTTCAGCAAAAATCAGCAGTTTCACTTCACCACTTTAACTTCTTTAGGCTCATCGATTCAAATCTGGTCACGAAGTTCACAACGATCCATTCTTTTATCCGCAAGAAAACCAAAACATAGCAATAAACAAAGCCACAAGTGCGTTCGAAGCCCGCAAGCACGAAGACTAGGCAAATCCGTGTACTACCCATCATTCCCATGGTGGCTGAACGATCGCAGCGCCAGAGTTCCCTCTAGGTCATTTTAGGAAACTCTATGCCCCTAAGCCAGCCTCCGCCCCCTCCCTTCAGTGCCTATCGTCCACCTCCTTTGTCAGGCTGCCTGTTGAGTTTGTCCCCTTTGTCAGGTTGCTTTGCCTGCCACTGCCCAAAAGGGGTAAAGAGAATGTTGTCCCTGCTCTCTACCTCTCTCATGGCTCTACCCTTTCCTGTTTCCTTATGCACATTTCCAACGAAGGCTTCTTAGGCACCGCCATAATCCCCTCTGGGCTGTTGTAAATATGTGTGACCCACCAAAATGCGCTGCTGAGCGGTGGCTTCAGCCTTTGTACCCCCCCCCCCCCCATTATGTACCTGAATCCGCCCCTGAGCGGATTCAGGTACAATTCTCTTAGTGCAGCGGCTGCGTTTCCTGAAGGAGCGAGCTGCTAGCCTATATTCATATAAAATTCCTCTTTGTTGCTATCGGATTTACTATTTTGCTCTCGCGGTGAAACTGTGACTTTTTTCTGACGTGAGATGGTTTTCGATGTTGTGCGTTCGTGGAGAGCAAATGGTTCGTTTGTGCAACATGATATCAAAGGCGTGGCACTGCTCTGGGCAATGCACGAGGATGTGACAACAACCCGCAGCAGCAGAACAAGCGCCATTCTACAGTGCGTTAAACCTGCATTTGTTTTGTCTCTACATGTGACACTCTGGCAAGGCATCTAACTGTGATTGCTGCATCTCAGGCTCAACAAAACTGATTTTTTTTTTCACGCAAAAAATAAAAAAAAGTTCTTTCATGTTGCTATATTAGTCGAGCATTCTTGTGGCATTTTCAGTTTAAGATTAATCTTTCGGTAACTATGCCTTGCATGAAAGGTCGAATTTCAGTTTAACGAAGTTTCGATATAACAAAGGGAGTTGCCGCTTTTACCAACTTCGCTATATTGAGGTTTAACTGTTCTATGTACTATTCAAATGGGATTAAGTCGTTTTTATTTTTTAATGTGCGTATAAGAGAGTGACATCACCGAGCGATATGGTCTTTACCCATCTTGACATAAAACAAAGTTCTGTTGCACTCAGGGAATTTTAGCAAAAACACTCAGGGAAAACCTGGAAAACTCAGGGAATTTAGAAATGTCAACTCGGTTGACACCCTGATAATGATCACACTGCGAATTTAAGCTCTAGACAACCACGACAATTTCCAGGGTCCTGCGAGCAAAAGCATGGCTTTCGAGATCTGTATTCCACAATGATGACGTAGTCAGCAAAAGTAAGGCCTCAGAGATCTGTGCTTCTTAGAGCTGTTTCGTTTGCTCATTGTCGGAGGTGCCTCCATACCATGCTTCCCGCAGTCTTATTGCATTGCCATTGTAATTCTTGTGTTGTTGAGCTGTCGTTGTAATGTACTGTGCCATGAACGATATCAAGAAGACCTCAGAGTTCTGAGCAAGTCCACATACACTCCGTTTTTTTTTTTCGTGGCGGGAAAACTTTGCTGCCGCCATCTTGAATTTTGGTGCCGTGTTCCGGGAGAGCATTCCTCCCCTGCACTTTGCCAGCAATTTCCTTTTGCTGAAGGGGGGGGGGGTTCTTACTCCGGATTTTACGGCGAGATTTTCAGCGTGTTTTATTTTACAGGTCCGCATTGGCAATGGCCTTTTCATCCCCAGTGAAGTATGGACCTCACTGAAGGAGTCCAATACCGATGGCGTGTTTGCGAGAGGACTGATGAGGTGCCTTTGGAAGCGAGAGGAGCTGGTCAACAGAAGTGTCACAGGAACTGTGTGCAGGAGGTTCAAACACCATGGAGGAAAAGCCAAGCCTGCGCTGTCACCGAAGAAACGTGATGCTATGCAAAGTAAGTGGATGCAGCGTTAGCAATGCAAGTGTTTGGGCTAATTGGTGAGCAATTACGGAGCCAAGCTGCATGTGGACGAATGAAGACACTGAAAGCGTTGACTTTAAAACTCAATTTTTAATCACTGAGACTGCTCGCAGTGCTAGTCACTGGAGTCGTGAATATTCACACTATAAGCAGTACAGTGAAACCCGGATATATCGAACTCGCAAAAAAACGCCTGTCAGTTCGATATAGGGCATAAAGCCTGCTGAAGAATTGGACGTCATAAATTCACACACCATTCATTAAAGCACTTTATTGACGAAGCTAGCTTCTTTTCGTCGGCGTTGAAGATATCCCGGGGTTCATATCTTGCTGTAATGTCGGGCCAGTTTTCTTGCATCCATTTGTTCAAACTGTCGAAGTCCACAGCTCGGCTTTTGCCAGTAACCGCTTTGCCGACAATCTTGTGCCTTTCTTTGAACCGCTGTAGCCAACCGGAGCCACCTTGAAAATCCTCCCTGCCAAGCAGAAAAGCCATGTCCTTTGCTTTTTGTTTTGCCAGTTTCCCCGCCGCTACGAGGGAAAGCTAACTTCTGGGGGCAGTTTTGCCCCGCTTGACGTTCGTATATCGGGAGTCGCTGCTATTCTTGTTCGATGTAACCGTAATTTTCACTATATATTCTCACTGTAACTATACCGTGTTCAGAAGTTGTTCGATATACAGGATAATTCGATGTAAACGGGTTCAATATAGTCTGGTTCAACTGTACGGCACTATAACCAAAGCATCATTTTTCAGAAGCTCCATATGTGCAAAACATGTGAGATAGCTGCCGTGCGAGTTGAATATCGAGGCTCGCAATCTCGGTTGTTTCCATCCATTTAAGGGGGGACGTGGCTTTCGGTACCAACTTTCTTATTTCTTCATGGATTTTGATGAAAATTGGCACACTTATTTGAAATGTTTTTTTAATGCTACTGTAGAAATTTCATGAATATATCTTTACAACTTTTTGATGTACAATATATTTCACCTTCTGCTCTTGTTCCGAGTCTGACTCGCTTAAAAAATGAGATAGGAAACTCGTTCAAAGTGCTATGCATTCTAAGATGTCTGATTGCGGGCATGACATTCTTAGATTTTTTTTATTTGCAACAAAATTTTTTTTAGTTTTCATTTTTCATGAGGTGACTGTGCAACAGGCATCGAGGCTTTGTGCAACTCGTCAAATAGCTAATTATCAAAAGGCCATACTGAAAAAGCAAGAATGTCACGCCCTGAACTGTGCTTCAAGGAATAGAGAACAAAAAACGGAACTGAAATAGACCCAGCGGTCAGTGAGAAATCGGCGGAACAAGCGAAGCAGGAAGCAAGAAAAGTCGTTTCGAGAAAACGGCTTTTAAAGTTGTACCAACGATATTACTCCATTAAAAGGCACTGGGGTCGTAATCTTTTGATTCCTTCGTAATGTGCAGTATCTTGAGTGCCCTGTCTTTAGTTTGAGGTGTGTTGCTTCTCTAAAACACAAGAAGATTGTGACCTTTGGCGTGTTTTATAAGGTTGGACCTCCTGCACATGTGGCCTTTCATCTGTTGTGCCTTTGTTTTCTTTCTTTTTTCTTAAAATCCTTTTCTGATATACAAAGAACATGTAGCATGAATTTTAAACGAAGTTATGAAGTGGTGTAATAGACATGACAAAAAACAAGATATTGTAATGCAAGTAGGCCATGTACTATGATGATTTGCCAGCTTTCTTGTAATCATGCTCTCATTAACATAATTAACAGTCTTAATTGCAATTGATCATTGAATTATTTTTATAGGATACTAAGAGCGGCTCTCATCATGACAACCTATCCCTTCCTCCTAAATAACAGGCCAAGACATTGGTGGAATACGAATTCCTTAGCAGTTTATTCAAGACGCGAACTGGGCAGATATGAATTCATCTCCCTGTTTCACTCGTCAAGCTAATTTGTAAACCTCGCCTGCGATGCGCTTCATCGTTCACCCGGTCGCGGACACGGTTTTTTGCGAGGCCTTTATTTTTTCAGATGATTCATGAGCGCTTACGGCGATACCAAGCACGGCCCCAAGCGCGCCTAAATTGCATCACCAATGCTTTATTTCACCTCTAAGTGCTCGGCCGCATTGTCTGGGAAGTCGGCACGCGATGTGCTGGGTGGCGGCATTCGGTGACGATGCGCAATATGCCTAGGTGCGGCGACGAAAAATATGCGCGCAACGTGTTTGGCCTCGCATTTCGGGACGCCGACGCGCGCCCGCTGCGCGACGAGCTTGGCCGTGGGGTCCGCTGCCGATGCGTAAAATGACCATCCGCTGTACCGAGGAGCCGACGGGGAGAAGCGCTTCGTTGCTTGCGAAGAAGCACACTGCCGCGAGTCCGCTAACGTGTCGTTCTTGCCCGCAAAGTTCGAGGTTCGTCTCGCGTGCCGGCGCCGTGAGCGGAGTTAGGCCTAGTGACGACTCCGAGCAGTAGACGCACCGGCCGCGGTGTCCGATGTTTCAAAGTACGTAATGCGTGGTCGCGAGTACAAAGAGTCGTCCTGCGATCATCTTCGTCACGACGTCCGAAGTGCGCATAAGCAGAACCTCCAACCACGGATCCGACGAGTCAACGCTAGAGTCGGTCCGAGACGCGCGTTTGCGATGTTCGCTACGAGTGCGGCGCGCCATCGTAATCCCACCGAGCTTCCGCTAGTAGCTCCAAACTAAAACGCAGTTCTTGTTCAAAGTTATCGTCGAACCGTGAACAAAGAGCGATTGCGAATACGCCACGAAGTTGCGCGACAGCCGTGAGCTCGAGACGCACGAGTTGCAGACGACTATTTCCCGGAGGGAGCATCGGACCAATGGCGAGGCGCGCTGGGGCAACATGGCGGACGCGGCCAATCGGAGGGCTCGAAACGACCTTCGAACATTTGCTTTTTGTGCGCTTGTTTTCGAAGGGAGGAGCCAGCTGCGGCGGGGAATTTGAAGACGGAGAAATGCGCTTTCCGATGAGCCCAAGATATCGGCGCCCGGTGGTGTCGTTGCGGAGCTATGATTTTTTGAAAATCAGTGTTTTTTTGCGATTTCCCCGATAATTCTCGCCACCTCGGCAGGCGCAACAATTTTTTTATAGCACTTCTACGCGGTTTTCGGTGAAGATATTTTGGAATCGGATACAAAAAGGGCTACAGAAACTGAAAATGTGATTTTCAAAAAATCGATTTTTTTGCCATTTTTCGCGATACGAAAGCCGCGTCCCCCCTTAAATTTTGCGATTGATGAAAGGTTAACGTCCGAGGACCCACGTTGCTGACTAGATGAACATAGGAAGGAGAGGGAACAAAAGATCGTGCTATTGCAGAGTTTCACTGACTTGACTTTTCAGACCTTCTGAAACACTGTGGCACTGCACTACACAAACTGTTGAGTGGCACAAACTGTTGAGTGGAAACTAAAATTCCACACGACAAATCATACCGCATTTGATTTCTCAGGTGCTCTCGTGATAGGTCCGTTCGATTCACCTGCACCAATCGGAACCGGTTCACGGTGGTGCACGAGAAGTTCAGAAATTGTTCAGCAGGAGTTCAGTGGTGCGGGCACGGTGCTTCACTAGAAACGAATGACGAGGTGCCGACATGGTGCAGACCTTATTTTTGTTCGCTTAATTTACGTCGTCCACGTAACGTTGACAGGTGGCAAACCGCACGTGGACAGTCTATGAAGCGCAAACACTTTGGCAACACACGTCTCACGTTAATAAGGTGGGTACAGCGCCTAAGTCCGAATGCTGCGTCGTCTGCTCAGCTGCTAGTGCGCACGCGCAAGACTGCACCAAGCCGGCACCGTCAGCATAGAGGGTGCAGGAAAATCGTGAACCAGTGCTGCACCACTCCTGCACCTTTTGAAACGAATGGCGTGGTTCAGAGGCCGCCATTGCTGCACTGCTGAAACGAATGGAAAGGTGCAGCAGCTCATGAACTGGTTCCGGTGGTGCAGGCGAATCGAACGGACCTGATGTCAAAAACACGGTGACAGCTAACTTCCGTTCGAGTGTTGCTCACGGCATCTCTTACGTTGGATATGTTGCACAAGGAATGGAAAATTATAGGAAAAAACGATGTAGACAGAAAGAGGTCAAACTATCAACTGGTTGTGTTCGTTCTTCAATTGGCTTATATAAGCATGTTCAAACGTCACATTGAAAGGAAAGGGGGTTAAGGGGAGCAGGCGTACTATTCAGGGACACCTCACATCAAACAAACCTGTGCAGAAAATTGCTTTCCATCGTATACAAGTTAACAGAAGTGTCGCTTGTGCAGTCATCTCCATTCTCTTTAGAAGCTTTCTTCATTAAAGAGAAGGGAGATGACTGCGTAAGCAACACTTCTGTTAACTTCTGTAAGCAATATTCTGCATAAGTTTTGTTTCATGTGAGGTGGCCCTGAATTGTTTACCTTCTCCCCTTAACCCTCTTTCCTTTCAATGTGACATTTGAACATGGTTATACAGGTATTACCACGTTAACTCAAACTCTCATATCTCGAAAAATCGGCTAAGTCGAAATTTTTCGCAGTATCGAACAACTTTTCATAGGTGCAATGTACTTAATCTCGAAGTATTTCCGTGCCCACTTTTGGATATCTCGAAATCGTGACTGAGAGTGCAACAAAAACTTCGCCGCCAAACCGTTTCACAAGGTTAGCGCGAAGCTGCCGTGCTTACGACAAAGCGGACACTGTTCTCGAATGTGAAGTTGTAACCTAAACAGCATAACAACATTTTCAAGCAACCCTGTGTCACGTCTTGGGATGCTATAGACGTGCAGTGAGGCAGGCCCTCCAGAATAGCACGGGTTGTACACGTTTTATTTACCGTCAGAGATGCGATTTCAGCATTTTATTTATGCAAGGCACATCGTGCGGATTTTTTTTGTCGGCCGTGCAATGTGGTGAGGATAACGCCGCCAAAGCAAAGCATGTCACAGATGCTGCAAAGAAAGGCAGCCCTAATCGAAGAAGCAGATTCGAGGCTCGAAGTTTCGGGACGCCAAAACATTGCTGATTGTATGGTTGCATCATGCAAGAGAAGCCCCTTCCAGTCACAACATTGACAGAGAAGACCTATTCTCTGGACTTAGTGGTGGGCATCACTGATCTCACCTGCAACATCGGCTGGTTTGACCATTTTCTTAAGCGAAACAATGTCGCGTCACGCACGGTGATCGCGGCAGTGTAGATGCAACTACTCAAGGTGTGACGACATCAGCTGAACCAAGAAGCATGCTTCGCTTGATGCGAATTAAGGTTGAGTGCCGCGGCGGGGACGATCGGCGCATGCGATGTGTTAAGCAACTAGAGAAAGCTTTGCTAGGTGCAAGTATTACTGAGAAGCAGACCAGCCTTACTCGGCCTTTTTGCATTAAATAAAAAGGCAGTGCCAGAAAACACAGCTGGTTGATAGCTCTGGTATGTGATTATTTTTCCTTGAAACCTTTACAAAGAGCGAGTTAGGTGCTCCTGTTAAGAAACTGGTCACTAGTGATAATTAGAGGCCGGATTTTTAGGCACTAAAAAAAGCACGTTTTAGGCGCCGAAATAGGCAGGCAGAACACTGTTTTAGGCTTCCAAAATCGTAAATACAGTCGATCCCGGATTTATCAAACTCGGATAATCGAATTATTGGCTATATTGAACAGTTGAAAAATCCCCTTGAATTTCCCATGCAAAAGTATAGGGCTGGTGCACACATATATCGAACTCCCGCACAGCGAAACATTCGATATATCGAACGCTGCGCCGCGCCGAACTCCAGGGAGTGCATTCTTCCTAACAAATGTTGGTCATTTTCGGCCGCGTTCTGACAAGTTCCGATGACTTTTCACGCGCAGGTGACGAAAATGGGGTGCCATTACATTATGTTGATCTGGTTGGTCGCGCAGCGCTTGCGAGTGCTTCGGCTTGTTTGATGCGCAATCTGTAGGTTGTAACGCGCGAGCATAATGTTTTTCAAAGGGGCCAATTGCCGAAGGCAGCAAAATGAGGTGAGTGCGGAGATACTCGGCAGCCTCGTTGCAATGTTCGCATTCCCTTCCCTGTTTTTGCACACGATGGCATGCGGGCCCGAAAAGCATGTCCTTCGAGATCCGCGACGTCGTGACGTATTTTTAGCATTTTCGATTATAAAACACACATCTCGGAGGCTACGCGTTTTCTTGCTTTTCGCGCTAAAGCAGCGGCTGCTTGCTGCAAAGCCACAAGTGCCATCGCCAATATGTCGACGGTTGGGATGGTGGAGATTTGTTCCTTCGTTGTTTGTGGGCAACGTTCTCTTGCGGCTTGAGGACTCGTGTACTTCTCGCTTCATTCCTGAGAAATCCTCATTGGGAAGTCGAACTAAACATTGACCCGCCCATAGTGATAAAATGATGGCTGGTGCTTGGAACAACGTCAAGCAAAGCACTGTCATGAACTGTTTCCTTGCGGGCTTTGGTGAAAGGTGACGCTTTGGGTGCGTCATGACCGCTGACAACGGCGTACGGTGCCTCAGTGAATTTACGACTTAGCATTTCCGGGCGCGCTCTCAGACAGGAGTACAGCAAGCAACTTCATCGGTGCAGATGATGACGTCGCTGTTTCTGAGTGCATCGATGCCGAGATCAAGGCTGACTTTGCCGGTGTCGCGGAAGTGGACCCGTGCGGTTATGAAGATGCCAATGCCGCCGCTAAACAACCTTTTACCGCGCTCCAGAGCTTGCATCGGCGCTCAGCGTCAATCACCGCTGTTGTGGCCGAATTTGCCGAATTTGCTCATCTGGAAAGCTTCAGTAATATTTAGGATGACTTGATGAAGTTGACGGCGCGCAAGAAGCAAGACAAGTTTATAGTATAGCTGTGCGAATAGCAAAATTTTGGGTGCGAAGCGAATTCGAATAATAAAGATTGAGTGCGAATCGAATCGAATAATTTCGAATAATTTTCGAATAATTCTCAAACATTTTTCGAATAATTCGAAGTGAAATTACAGAAAAAGTTGCAGAGAATCCCTAAGTATGTTCTTCTGAGATCGCAACATGAAAGTGTTTCTTTTCGCTAGGTTGATGAAGCGCTGGTGGGGTCATATTTCATAGTTGTCTTTCTTACCAAGAGTGAGGCAATGTAGAGGCCGAATTGTATTTATGTACATGATTTGGTGCAACCAAAGTGTTGCCGACAACACTTTACACGTGATAGGCAGAGATGCCATTTCCTCAGCCTCTCCTCCTCCTTCAACTGCTGTGGAAGGCCAACTGATGTGGCAGACAAGGGTGTGCTCCCTTCAAGACCGGAGTTCCAAATCTGCCTCGTAGACGTCGATATATAAGAACATCTGAAATTTTGGATGCTAAAAAGCTTCGGCGTCCGATTTTTCGGACTTTCTGCCCAAATTTCAGGTCCAAAACAGCATTAATTGAGCCCCCAACTCTGCCACATCTTTCATCTCCATGTTGGAAGCAGCGTTTTCTTGAGTTACTACATTTGCGACCGTAGCGGAGCTTGAAAGGCAGCTTTGCCGCAATACGGGGGTGTGATGAGGTGAAGCATATTGAAAATCTAGGGACCACTTCCAATCGGACGTTGTCTCTTGCCAAAGTTCCACCGTAACGGAGCTTGAAAGGCAGCTTTGCCGCAATACGGGGGTGTGATGAGGTGAAGCATATTGAAAATCTAGGGACCATTTCCAACCGGACTTTGTCTTTTGGCTAAGTTCGACCGTAACGGAGCTTGAAAGGCAGCTTTGCCGCAATACGAGAGTGTAATGAGGTGAAGCATATTGAAAATCTGAAGGGGTCACTTTCAATCTGACGTTGACTGCATTTGTCTTTGGGAAGTTCGAATAGTAAAATTTCAGTGCGAATCGAATCGAATAGCAAACACTATTCGAAAAATATTCGAAATTTCGAATATTCGCACACCCCTAGTTTATAGACTATTTTCGTGCGAAATAAAGTGCGGTAACTTGCAAAAGAAGAAGTTGCCACTTTGTTATTTAATAGCATCCGAGTTGTGAGCGAATCATCACGTTAGTGCTTATTACGAATTCCGAAAACTGTTTTGAGGCCTACAATGCTTAATATAAGCCTTAAATAGGCATATCTTAAAGTTCGAATTATCAATATATCGAGCTATTTCGCGATCCCCTTCGAGTTCGATATATCCGGGATCGACTGTATAGGCACAATAAATTTTTACAAAAATTCAAATAATTTCAGACAAAGATGTGCCCGACCTGTATATACGACAGGAAAGCCAGAAATGTTGTTTATGATGGCACAAAGGCGCTAACGGTTCAACGTATAGCCATGCTATTGTCCCTTTTCCCGCACGGTTCGCAGAACACGGTCTCTCCTTTTATTGTCTAGCATGGTGAGTCAAGTGCCCGCCGCCGAATCAAGACACTACTGGGTCTCTTTCTTTTCGGCGTAATTGGGAAGGGCAGCACAGGAGCAGATATCCAGACCTAAAAAAGACCAGAAGGGAGGGTGCCTCGTATTGGCCGAGGCTAATCGCATAGGGTCAGTTTCTCCCCTGTTGGTGAACACCACGAAGGGCCCCTCACCAGGTTTGAGCATTTCGAGCTGACAAGTGTAATGCACGCACTGGGCGCTCATGATCACGTCTGCCAAGGTTTGCAACGTTACGCGCCGCGGAAAGATGTGAAACTGCTGATGGCTGCCAAGAGAACGCGCGCGCCAGCAATCGCTACTGCGCCCTAAGAATCAAAGTTCAAAGTTTCTGCTCAAGTGACAGCCCCCCCCCCCCTCGCATCTTATCATGCTCGTTCAAGATGGGCAGGGCGTTTCCTCTGCTTCGATGGCAGGCCTCCCAAGTGGGGTGATGTTATTGCATGTGCCCGCCAAACAATGGAGGTGGGCCGGCTCGTTTGATCTCTGCTTCAGCCGCGTTTGTCGCCCCCGCTCACGCACTTTTACCTGCTGTAGAACATACGATGTGCGGGAGGATGTTATCAGTTTGGACTTTATATGGGACATGACAGCGACAACAAAAACTCGTTGAGTGTCCATAAAATAGCTATCGCAATAAAAAAAAGGAGACAAAAACTCGTTGACAGTATCCATAGAATAGCTATCGAAATAAAAAAAAGGAGACTGTCTGGCCTTAACCTACCACCTGCCGAACGCTTCTTAAAGTAACTTTTGCTGTAGTATGTTAGTGTCACGTGGGAAAGTGTCCTAAGATTGGGGAGGGGCTATCAGCTGTCATGGGGCATAATACCCCCGTCACACGGGCACCTGTGAACTCCATTTAACTCCCTCGTCTTTTCCTCGAGGGAGATGGTGTTCATGTCACACGGTCACCATTTCGCTGAGGAAGTTAAATGGAGCTTTTGGTGGAGGAAGTTCGGTTATGCCCATTTCGGCTCGATGGAGTACTCTCGTTCCCAGCCAGCTACTGCTATGCTGAAAACCGCACTAGCAAAATCGTCCTATTGAGCTCAATTATAATTTTAAAAACTATGCTCTTTCTTGCGTAGCATTTCACACCCCGTAGTGTAAGTTTTAGTTGTATTTTTTCGGACATCAGCGCTTGTACTCTCCGCACCAACGCCTCGCCAAGCCGCCGCTGTGAAGCGTCGCGCGATATTTGTTTCTGCACGTGTGAGGCGCACGCACAAGCACTGACAGCAATGGTGATTCCGAGCACTTCATCAAACCACAAAAAAACACGTTTTTGTTGCTTTAAAGGCAACTGCACAGGCAAAAAGTTGGACGTTTCGACGAGCGCAGCAGCGCTGTTTCTGCCCCATGCGGCAACCGTCGAAAGCTTGCACCGAGCCGTGTAGCACGGCCACAACTCCATTCTCGTAATGCTCCATCAGGTAGTTAAATGCCGAACGGAGTGAAATGGAGTTCGGTGGTGGCCGTGTGACAGAGGTATAACACATTTTGTCCCTTAATGTCTGTGATGTTGCTGTGGCCCTGAGAGTTAAAATCACAGCGCATGCTGGTATGTTGCCCTGAGTCATATTTATGAGAACTTCTGATAATTCAAACTTCCGATGATTCAAACAAAATCTTGAGGTCCCCTCGAGTTTGAATTATCGAGTCTACTATAGTTTTAATTAGCATCTGCAAACAAGATCAATCTCATTTAGCGTACACTGTGATGTTAAACTGGATTCAGGATTCGCTCCAGAAAAAGAATGGGGCAGCATGCAAGTGGACAAGCACATGTAGGACTTATTTTGCTCTCACGAAATATTCAACAAATGGTAAAAGACAGTTATAATTAACATAACTCACTGCTACGTGCGGAAGTCACTGTTTTTGTACAGTTTCTCTCGGAGCCGCTGAGATCGCCAAGTGCAGGGCATTGTGCATAGACTGTCAGTCAGACGCCGTAGCTAGGCGCATGGTCTGGCCGTGTAGAGTCATGGAGTTCTGCTCCACGACTGTTGAACACTAGACTCTGCGCTTATGTTAACCGCTGCACGGTTGATGCACCCGACCTCTGCGTGCTCGTAGACTGAACCCCGAGTGAGCCCATCTGCATACAGCGGCAATGCTTGGCACCCTCGTGCCTGCTCCCTATGTCGCTCTTCTCACAGAGGAACAGGCGGGAGCGCTCTGTCAAGCTGAGGCGACAGGACGTGGGGCTGCGGTTTCTTCCATGGACCGGACACCCAACGAAGGAGAGCACTGTCCCGGAATTCCCACTCTTGCGCACGGCCCACGTCACTGGTCATGCTCTCTCGTGCCACGCTGTGCACAAAATCGCCATGCTCTTTGCCACCGAACAGTGCACACATTCAAAAGGCAAAATTCACCGCAGCATATTGTTTTTTTTTCTCCTTATTTTTAACCCATTCACACCACATATTATCCCATACACGTGTGAAAACAGTGTCATTTACTGTAGCCACAGGAGAACAGTTGTGTGCAGCCGCGATGGCTCGCACGCAGTCGCTGTATGAGAATTTGCTCTGTCTATGAGGCAGTACTAATTGCTCACGTAAATCCGTGTACGGTGTTCATTAGAGGAGAGTGTTAGCCGCCACGGTGGCCCACTGGACATGGTGCCCACTTGTTCACCTGAAAGTTGTGGGTTTGATCCCGGCCGCAGCAGTTGCATTTCGATGGAGGCGAAATGCTAGAGGCCCATGTAATGTGCAATTTAGTGCTCGTTAAGGAGCCCCAGGTGCTTGAAATTATCCCGAGCCCTCCAATACAGCTCCAGAATCGCTTTGGGACGTTAAATGCCATAAAGCAACTGAACCTACCAACTATCATAGGAGGAGTACGAGTAATGTTTTAATCTAGTAACATTATATATAAAGAAAGCTTCAAATAAAAACTGGATACTTCCACATTTTCAAAGTGAATCAAGCGCAGAATCCATTTGATATTAAAAGAAATGGGGCTTAGATACATTGACAAATGTGAGTGTAATATGTACTGCTTAGAATTAGTAGTTTCAATGACTGAATAGCTTCTAAGTGATGAACAACTGCTTTGAATCACCTGGGGCAACATAGGAATGTCATTACCAAAACATCTTACTATTTGTAAATACAGTTTTGTGTTTGCAGATAAAGGAGAGACCACTAACGAAACAAACACTGGTTCAGTTGGTTTGCGTGTTTGTTGTGTCTAACAAAAAAAAAAAAAGAATGAGCGCCTTGAACAAGCCCTTTCTTTCGTACTGATAAAGCAGAGGTACTATAACACTGCTATGCACACCTCATGACAACAACTCAGTAATAAATCATGACAGGTTCATTTTAGACTGCATAGTAGTTCAGTAGACTCGATGATTCAAACTCAAGGGGACCTCAGGATTTTGTTTGAATTATCAGAAGTTCTGTTTGTTTGAATTATCAGAAGTTCTCTTAAATATGACTCGAGGTAACATACCGACTAGCGTTATGATGTTTTTGTTTAGAGGGCCCAAACTTGCTCAGCAAATAAAGTCTTGCCTTCCTCCCTTCTTAGTGCCACAGCAACATTGTAGACAGCCCTGCATGATTGCCAATAAAGTTTTTAGACTTCAGTGATCATACTGGTACTCGTTATTATAGAGCACATGTGTAATTATGTGACCAAATATGTTTCAGTCCCGTGACAGTTGGTAGCTCGTTCCTATTCTTAAGACGCCTTTTCCGCATGACACCAGTCGAATGCAATGAAAGCTACATTAAGCATTTGGCACGCGATAAGCGAAAGTCAGACCGTCTCTGCTTTTTCTCCTTCCTCTGCGATTATGCGATTGTTTGTAAGTGCAGTTTGGCCATTTTGTAGGCAGGCAATTGGTTTCATATGCGACTTTTAGTGACTTAAAAATATGAATGTTCAGCTAGAAGCAACAAAGGCAGCAGATATTTCTCGGCATGATTAAGCAAAAAGTTTGAATTAACCGAATTTGTGCAGTGTGGCAGCTTGAACTTAGTGGTTTTAAAATACATTGAAAACATCACAGTCCAATTAAAAGTTTAAGATTTCTTTGAATTAACTGAAAGTTTGAACTCTCAGACTTTGAATTGTCGGGAATCTGCTATATTTCACTATTTTAATGTCTTGCGTTTAAAATTTACAGGCACTTGTACGCGTTGGCTGTTCTGGCTGGCTGTACTTTGATGTGGATTGTATTTTTTTGTGCAGTGGCCTATTACCACTTCGTGAAGGCACATCCCAACACATTGCACACAGTTGACAGGAGACTGAGAGACCTCAACAAGCACCTCGCATCTTTTCTCCAAGACGTGGATAAAAAAGAGAGATTGTCTAGCTCTCGCTGAAATATAACTGTAAATTCTTTGCCTCAGGTGAAGACATTTCGGGCAACAAGCTCTCTCTACAAGGCGTCTTTCTTCCTGAGCTGGTGAATTGCCGGATTTACACAGTGATCGTCTGGCCTCAACCGTTTTGATGTTGGCAGCTGGTATTGCATGTACACCCAGGTCCTACTGCACCACACCCTTTACTGCCCAGTATCGTAATCTGTCTGAATGGTGTACATCTGACAACAGTCTGATCCATTTCTGCTGAGACCGAAGGGGTCACGCTTCCTGTCATTGTCATAGTTTTTGGTCATCCCCACCCCGAAACTCCTTCAGGAATTCAAATTCGTCCTGAATCACCTCACCCCGCCAAGTCAAGCGCAAGTGATTTTTAACAGGCATTGGACGACAGCGCTGTGCTGCGAAGCCTTCTCCTGTCCAAATTAATATAAATGCTGTGGTTTTATGTGCCAAAACCAGAATACATGATTGAGGAATACTGCAGTGGGGGAACTCCATACGAACTTTCACCACCTCAGGTATTTTAACCTTTTCTGTACTGTCAAAAAAAGAAGAAAATTGTACCAGACCTACCGAAAATTTTTTTTTGCTCAATTTGTAGAGCTTTCTTTTCTGAATAAACGGTACCATTCTTTAAATTCACTGTGTAGGAAAGGACAACTTGCAGTTGCATAAGAAAGGATAACTCAAAGATGGCTTCACTGCGTGGCAATACAATGAAAGGCAAGCTACAAATGGCACAACATGCGCAAGTACGGCCATCTAGCTTGACCAGTATAGTCTTCATTGGATCCATGTGGCACCAATTTTTGTTGGTGACAAGTATAGTCGTCATCGGTCATTTTGGTACAAAATCTAATGACTACTATACTCGTCAACAGTACAGAAAGGGTTAATGCGAACCTAAGCTGTGTAGATGTGTTCTTGCATTTTGCCCACATTGAGATGTGGCCATTGTAAGTGGGACTCGAATACATGTATTTAAGCTTAGCAGACTGGCACCTTATCTGGTGTGCGACCATGGCAGGTCTTTGCACTTTAATTGAACTGTGGTGCGAAAATACTAGGGTGACCAACATGCAAAATGTGGAGGACACTAACTACTGCGTACCATGATTAGTGCGCCGAGAGCTGTCCATTAATAAAGGAGTACTGACATGGAAATTTCAAGGCAGGATAGCTTGAAATTGATTGATGTGAACACACACACATCATCTACAAAATATGAATGGTAAATATAGCCTTGAACCAGGGGCGGTGCCGGCGGGGGGTAGTTTGAACAAAATGTCAGCTAACCTTTGAAAGAAGGTCTTTCCCATATCTCCTGTATGGTTCATTTTTGAAGGGCATTTTGCGTCAGCATTAGAGAAACAAATTGATACCAGGCATTCTCCTCTTCTCGCCACCTTCTCTTTTCTCTTACCGTATTTACTCGATTCTACCGTGCCCTCGATTGTAACGCGCACCCGTTTTCCGCGACCAAAAAAAAAAAAAAGTAATACGTCGATTGTAACGCGCACCCATTTTTCCTGAGAGAAGAGAACAAAAAAAGTCCGTAGGAGTCAAACTTCGCACATTCAGAAGAACAAGTATTTGGGTTTTAAAGAACTGAAGTTTCAAAAAAGTAAAACACAAAGTCAAAAAGCGGGCCTTGCTGCTAAAACTGTCACCACTACGGCGGCGATACGAGTCGCGTAATGGATCAGTCCTCGTCGCTGTCGGACAATTCCTTGTTGCTGTCAACACTCTTCGATTTCGGGAAACCGGCCCTGCTTTGGTCCACTGAAACCTTTTCGTGAAGCTTTGTTGTAAAAAATCTTCTGCTTCTGTTCGCGCCAGTCTCGCACGCACGTTTCGGGAACTCCGAACTATATCCGAACGACCGCGATGCGGCCAGATTTCCGTCCGTCTCTCTGCACATGTAATAACTATTCTTTTAAATGCGGCATTGTGGTACACTCGTAGAGTATTTGGAGTCGGCACCTCCATGCCGTCGATGCGAACGCAGAACGGGATGACAATCTCCTCAGCACACGTACGAACTGAACAAATGGCAGAAACGGCCAAGGTAGCCAAGGCGAGTAGGAGGCGGCCATTTTGAAATGTCGATGGCAATACGATAACAGAGTTTCTTTTTTTTTTTTTCGGTACTCGATTCTAACGCGCATGCGATTTTTGGACTCGTTTTTCCGGAAAAAAGGTGCGCGTTAGATTCGAGTAAATACGGTACTCCTGAAGCAGGTCCAAGAGGAAATCCGATATGCATTTCAGAGCAGCAGGCCTTGGGCCACTGCAAAATCACCTCTTGCAGCAATCACATTCAAAGAGAAACCCATACGTTGGCCTTGCCCAGCAAGCTCCTTTCTGGTCCATTGCTAAATGAAGGCTCTTCAACATACTTAAGAATATAAAAAAAATATAGGACGAGGACAGTCATGTGCAAGCCAGGTTGCTGGTGAAGTCTCCCGCATGCTTCATGTTTGCGACCCAGGTTCTAGGGTGTTTGAATGATTCCATAGCAAAATAACCTTGTGTCTGTAATCAGATTGTTTTTATGACTTGAACACGTGCGATTGTCTTTATGAACGTGTGCAAGCACCAGTGACTACACTGCAATGTACAAAGACAGATGTATAAAGGGCTGGAACGTTTTACACGTTTATGTGACTTCAATAAACGATGCAGTGGGAACAACTGTGCTTACGACTATCATTGAGGTCCAGTGCTGTTTTTATTGCTGGGCATGAGCTTCCTGAATAAAGAGCTAAATGTTTATCAAACGCTTTGGCTGTTTAGTTCTTCACCATCACCAAAATGTGACAATGTCAACCAAGCACACCAGATTGTCCGGGAGTATTGCTTATGCCTTATTCATGGTACGTCTTCAGGGGTAAAACTTTGTACTACACATTACATCACCTACCTGCAAGCTGGGTCATCAGACATGCTTGCAGCGTTGTGGATGTGCCACCAGCATACCCCAGAAAAACGTTGCACAAAAAATTGAAATTTAATTAGAAATAAGAACATTCTGATGAAGTGGGAATGTTCAATAAATTCAGCTTCATGCCGACAAATTTCTTGGCTCTAATGAAGTTTGAGCATTCCTGAAACTCAATGAAATGTGAATGTATCATGTATAAACATATTAAAAAAAAAGATTTGCATTTAATTCTTAAAATGCCGCTGTAAAATTCAGAAGCTGATATGAAGTGTGCTTTCTATCAATTCAGCTTCATGCCAGCAAATTTCTTGGCTCTAATGTTACTTGAGCATTCCTGAAACTCAATGGAATATGAAAGTATTGTGTATAAATGTATTTAAAAAAAAAAGATTTGAAATTGATTCTTAAAATGCCTCTATTACAATTCGAAAGCTGAAATGAAGTGTTGTGCTGGTGTATCATGCAGATGTTAATGCATGACGTTTTGTGTAAGGAAACAGCTAATGATGTGTTTGTGTAATTTGGTGGTTTCATCAAAGTGTATGACAATGTTTTGTTTATAATTATGGTGTGTCAAAGTGCACGACAATGAAAGCAATATGCCTTTGTTGCTGTACTTGCCAATACAGGGGCTGACTCCCTTGGGCCATACTTGAATGGCTTTTCCCTTCGCCTCCAATCATATGGGTTGTGATGAACGACTAAATCAAATAAAATCAATCGAAAATCAAACCAAACAAATATACAAGGACTGGGCTTCAACTTAACAAAGCGTCACACACTTTAATATTACGTGTCATCTAAATCTGGCAGCTCAAGAAACCAATCTTTTAGAGAAATGTCTTCGGCACTAGTTCGCTCCTCAACAGTGTTCTTGGTGAACAAAGCCACATAGTCCCGTGAGTCCTGTGGTATGTACATTAGCTGAGCCATGCTGTCATCTTCGGCCTCAATACCACTTCCGTAAACGCTCTTAGTTTGAAGCTTTGCAAAATCTGCCAGACTTTCGTCGACTTTGTCTACGGTATAGCTCTGGCATCTCGTACCAATGTTGCTTGCAGGTGGAATGGTTGTGAGCAGGTCTGGATGCTCGCTGAAGGTCTCCAACACGCTCGTACTTGATTCTGTGGCATTAGAACTTGGACGTTCCTCGCATGCTTTTCCGTACTCAACACCTGATATTCTATGGCAATGTTTGGCCATGCTGCCTCTGCTGTCACTTGCTACACTCGTGGTTTGTGTGGCAAAATGTTTTTCACTGCCAACCATGGGGCCATCAGAAGAGTATCTGACATTTCTCAAATCACTTGAACATCCTTCACCAACGCAGAACAGCTCTTTCGTCACAGTTATTCCATGTTCGGCAATTCTTGGGTCACATCTTTTGTCCGTTTGATGAAGCTGTTTCCTAAAAGCCATGCAGTGAAGATGTTGCCTTTTCTCGTAGTGAACTCGGAGAAGCCCGATGTGCTCGAGCGCTTTGCGCCAGCTGGCGATCATGGCGGCATTTCGTTGCTGGTGCTTGGAGTCTGGCGTGACGATGAATAGTAGGCCGTTAGGCTTAAGCAGCAAGGCTGCCTTACGGCAGAAGCACCACCGCTGTGTGCAGGAAGGCAGGTACTCGAGGACGAGACAGAAAACGACCGCCTGAAAGCTGCTCTCGGGCAGTGCCTCCAGAGGTGTCCTGAGGCTGCCTGCCAGGTTGTCGGCTCCTCTGGGCGTGATGTTCAGCTTCAAGAAGTCACACTCTATGACATCCTGCAAAAGCAGAGAGACAACATAGGGCAGAACTTAATTTAGGCAGCTATTATGTCAGAAAGTGAGCTTTTAGGCAAATAGTAACTTTATTTACAAACCATGAGTGCTATCGAGAACAAGAAAGTATATTTTAAGAGAATTTGTTGCTGGGATAGTTGCTTCATAATGCTAAACTTCAGAGCACAATTTCGGTGCAGGACAAAGAATAACACAGACACACACACACACACAGGACAAGCACTTGTCCTGTGTGTGTTCTCTTATGTCCCATACCGAATGTGCACTCTGAAGTTAAGCATTAAGAAAACATAAGTACCTGAAGTGTTCAACGGTTATACGAATATCTGTCACCATTTTGCATAAACTTTTTTGTTATATGGAGTAACCCTGTATGCACTTTAGATTGTGAGAAAAAGAAAATTTATGTAATTGCTGTATTCCGATTACTTGCCTGTCTTGCAAACCATGAATTCAAGCAACTGCATCAAGGCAGTAGGAATGGAAAGGTAGCAGCATGTGACAGAGCTAGTTTTAGGTAATTTAACTTTATGGTACTATTTGAAATAAACAGTCGCATGGCAATGACACATGCCACTCCATGTTTGATGACATCGTGGACGTAAAGCAGATGCGGAATAAACTAAATTCAGTTATATCATGACGCCGATACACTTGTACTGCTAATGAGCTTAAGGTGCGAAACGAGGTTCTTAAATATGAAGCCCTAGCTAATAAGTTTAATGACTACTTTTTGTCACTGGCTGAAAGCACTCATGATCAGGATGTACTTGCTATGTCCCCTGATGCATTCTTTGTATCTACGTGAAACTGATGATAATAAATCCTAAATGTGTTCAAAAACTTTAGGCAAACCAAAAGTGAGGACATGAATGGGCTAAAGATACTGCCAATCCTTCAAGTTATCGACCTGATCGCACCTTGCCTCACTCACATTTACAAATGGGCATTAATGTCTGGCATTTTTCCTCAACAGATGAAAATTGCAAGGGTGACTATGGTGCACAAAGGTGGTGAAAGAGACAGTTTAGGCAACTACTGACCGATATCAATTTTTCCTTTGCTTTCAAAAGGTTTAGAAAAAATTATTTTCTTTAGAATGAGTTCTTTCTTTAACAAACATTCTGTTGCAACGTTGTCTCAACATGGTTCAGCTCAGGCTGCTCAACTGAAACTGCTTTTCTTAAACAAAAAACAAATTTTGAACAACAGTGAAGCTAAGAAACTAACTATTCACTCTTAGACTTCTTAAAAGCTTTTTACAGGATAAATCCTACAAAGCTATCACGTAAGTTAAATTGTTATGGCACTTGCAGAATAGTTTGATTTAATTAGAAGCTACATAACAAACAGAAACCAGTGTATCAATAAATAGACATCTCTCTTCATTTAAACCCGTTAAACAGGGTGTGCCTCAGGGTAGCATATTGGGCCCACTTCTATTTAGTATTATCTTTATAAATGACATAGTTAACATTGAGGATTTGTTTACTACATTATGTATGTGGATGATACCAGTTTATTTGTTTCTGGAACTAAGGAAGATGAACTTATAAATTTGGCAAATGCAGTGCTTTGTAGAGCAAAGTCCACGTCTTGTGTTCTAACCAAGTCTCTTACACTAAATGGCACAAAAATGGAACTCTCCGCATCAGCTAAGACCCTCGGTGTTATTTTTCACGACCTGATGATATGGGACCACCATACTGAATATTTAAAGCATAAACTCTGGAAGGCTCTAGATAAATTACACACATGCCAGTGATTGTTGCCAATACCACTGAAAGTCATGATTTATAATGCATTATTTGCTTCACACCTGTCACCTCATTTGGTCAAACAGTACGAAAAGATCATTGGGCAATCTGGTTACACTGCAGAAGCAAGCCTTACGGGCTATTGGTGACCTACCATACAACGGAAATGCGCGTGATCTATTTCTGAAATTAAAGATTATCCAAGTTGACCGCCTATACGTGTATCTGCTTATATGGTTTTGAAAGCAGAGCTGTTTAGGGTGGCCGTCAAAGCTATGGTGTCCGCAGAAAACCACAGGTGGGAATGTGCCACAGGAATTGGGCAAGCCCCACTACCGAGTACAGCAGGTGCGAGAGTTAAACGAAAGCTCTGCTCGGCGCAGTGGAGCTTGTGAAACTCGGGAAAGAGAGAGCGAGAAAGAAAGAGAAAAATAGAGGGATAAAGGGAATAAAGACATAAGGTAGACAGAGAAAGAGAGGGAAAAAAGCAGACACGAAAAAGAGATAGAAAAGACAGAGAGAAAGAAAGGAAGAGAGATAAAGAAGAAAGAGAAATAAAGATAGAGAGAGAAAAATAGCAACAGGTGCAAAAAACAGATACAACAGAGAGAAAGAAAGGAAAAATAAACAGAAATAAGGAAGGCCACCCAGCTCTGCTCTTCGGGCTTGTCACCACTAGTGCGAACCTGCTATGATTTTTCTTTTTTTAAACGTGAAATGATTAAAGGGCACCACTCGTATCGGGAACATTGTGAACTTCAAAACCAGCCAATTTTCTCGCCTAAAGCCATACACCGAAGACTGGGCAGTTCTTCATCCATGCACAAACTATGGTCTTCAAACGCTTTCTTATTATCTTGCCTCAATGCTTAAATACAAACTATGTGACCAAAACATACATTTCTTTTTCTAAAAAACACATTACTCCAACTGTTATTGTGAGTGCAACCTTTCTTATGTGTCGTCTCTTGAACATATTTTTCCTGCTGTTTGAAACTGCTAAATTCCCATTTTCTGTTTTGTTTTGTGGTATTTCTTTTTCTTCAATGTTGTTACAAGTGTATGTATTGAGCATTCCTGCCATGTTGCCACTTTTGTTTCATGGGGAGGTGAGACTAGTCAAGCTGTGATTATGTACCGTTTACCCTACCATCCTCACTGTTTAGTATATATGTTATGTGCTTGTAATAATAATAGTTCAGCGTTGTGCATTCTAGTAGGCATCATGAACGTAGGTGCTATTAGAGTTTCCTACAGCAACGTTTGCTACCAAAGATTCATTGATGGCACGAACTGAACACGAGAACAGTTGTCGTCAATATCTCTAATGCTTTTTTTTTTGTCAGACCCACAGAAAGACAGCTGGACTGAGAAGTTCACATGTTGCAAATAGTGTAGGCAACAATAAAGCACCTTATTTTGAACTGCAATCAGAGCTACCAGAGTTGCACACATTTTCTTCGTCTTAAGGAAGCACTGTAATCGCGGTAAGCGTGAGCTCAGCAATCAGTCATTTGAGCGCAACAGAAAGGCATGCAATAAGTTGCACTTCAATAATGAGCTCTTGAAACCGAGGGAGCCAAGTCCATGTCGCAGTTCTGTCTACTCATAAAGTCCCAGTTAATAGAACATACAACAGAATGGTAAAATGAGTTGCCTCGATATCAGTAGCAGCTAGGATACCTGCATAACTTGCCACACATACTCATGTGCAAGTTCAATCAATGCCAACGAAAAATCCTGCAGCATATGTGCAGTAGGGCTGCTGCACCTGTTTGACACACCTTCCAGTGGTTGTCGTCATCATCAGCCTAAGGCCTCTCCCGTGTTTCGACAATCAACCCGGTCCTGTGCCTGCTGCGGCCACGCTGTCAATGCAAGTTTTTTAATCTCGCCTGCTAACCTAACTTTCTGTCTCCCCCTCGCGCGCTTGCCTTCTCGTGGAATCCAGGCAGTTACTCTTAATGACCAGCGGTTACCTTGTCTATCACTACATGCCCTGCCCATGTCCATGCCTTCTTCTTGATTTCAACTAAGATGTTCTTAACACCCTTTTGTTCCCTGACCCACTCTGCTCTCTTCTTGTCCCTAAGGTTACACCTAATATCATTTTTCTTTCCATGGCTCACTGCATCGTCCTCAATTTGATTGTCATTTGATGGAATAAACTAACAGCGGCAAAGATCTGGCTGCGTCTGTGGGCGGAGTGTCAATACCCGAATCACTTTTCTTGCACTGTGGCTGTCACCAAGTTACAGCCAAAGCTCCTTTTTATGAAGTCCGTCTGACATGAAAATACTAGCTTTCTTGTGACAAAAATAACTTGTGAAACCATTTCGGTCACAAGAATATGCTTCATTTACTTTGCTATAAGCAAAAATTCGTTGTACCAAGGTTCGTTATAACTGATAATTCATGATACCGAAGTTCAAAAAAGATTTTATTTCTCAACCTCAGGATCTATTGCATGTAATGACACGAGAGTTATTTACCTCTGTAGCAGGAGTCAAATCAATGGCAAGTGCATCGATGTCGGTGTAAGTGCTGAAAGGGTTGTAGCAGCTTCCAACATCCAGAAGACGCACCTTTTCTTCTTCCAGTCCCAAGTCCCTAAGAAAAAAAGAAAGGATAGATGTAATCCACTTGTCTATGTGCTCATTACGTGTTCACAATTAAAGAAAGTGCCTAGAAACATTGAACTCCTGTGATAGAGTTTTGACCATTTCTCCAGAATTTATATGCTAGACAATCTTTAGGAGACAGTCTTGTGGCTTACTCAAGTTACTGAAATATTTCATGCCATAAAAAATTTGAGTCGTGGCGATAATATTGGTAATCTTATTTCTATGAATACAATGTTTATGGAGGGAGTGAGAATAAAAGCAACTATCCACTTAAATAGTATCATTGTGGCATTATTAGTTTCTAATAAAGAAAAAAATTCAGGAGGCCTTCGAAAAATCGAGGCAGGCGAAACTTAGTGCGTGCGTGCTTGACTTACTACTTTTTTTCTTTCTTTCTTTCTTTCTTTCTGTCTGTCGCATTGTGGAATGCTCCCTCCGAACTGTGTCCTTCCTTTGTGCCGGGAATCGGACCTTCACTTCAGTTGCTACAGGCAACAATGATGGTCATGCATTCATATCCAGGCAACAATGATGATATGTGGCAATGTGAGATGACAAGTCACCTCGGTAGAAGGTCACATTTCCGTATCAGAAACGGCTGATCACCGACAAGCCAATTATAGAGATAGCATCAATTATTGGAAAACGACGATGTACCAAATGATTGATGCACCAAAACCCAAAACTTAAAGCTACAGCATGAAAATACACAGGACGAAAAAGAATGATGGATGGCTCGTGTCTGTCACGTCTTCCTTTTGATCCTGTCAAAACAGAGGTTGTTCAGGGGCAGATGGAAGCTTCAGAAAGTCATCAGAAATCTTGGTACAGGCGATGCCACTGCAGATAATGTTCAACAAGGGGGCCTGTCTTGACCAGAGTTGGGATGTTAAACCCCAGATATTATTATGTCTTCAACAGAGTAGCAACTGCCTTCCGTAGCAGTGTCACCATGCGTGCCCTGCTCACACCTCCTTCACCCTCAAAGATGGAGGAGGGGAATGGCAATAAAGCTCTTGTTTGGGCTAGTTGGTGCATTCTTCAACACATATATAGCAGGGCTGCACGCAAAAACATGGACAAAGAAAGGCAAGTACACAGGACGGGTGCAAACTTCAACTGTAATTCAGAAAGCCAAAGCAGCCCAATAGTATGAGTACGCATCATCCCAACACGTGCCTATAAGAAAGATAGTATCAAAAGACTTACACGAATTCCCAGAAACACTGCCATGGTAGGAATTATTCCGTTTTTTTTTTTTTTTGCCTACCAGCCACATGACGGAAAAGACAAACGCAGGGAACATTACAGATCACAGGCCTAACAACAAACCTCGACATAGCTGCGATATGCAGAGTAACAACGATGGGTTCTTTTACACACCATACCTAACTTGGCAGTGGCATGCGCAGACACTGGAACTATAACACTAGAAGCTACTATGTGTGTTCGGAAATGATCAGCTTGTTCATAAAGAAAATGAAAGGAAGGAAGAGATAAAGGTGGTGGGGCACATACAGGCAGGAGTGACCAAGGGAGGCCCAGAGTTATGACAGAGAGCTGAACTAGTTGGTAAGTTTTCATGTTAAAGAGACAGGGCGCAAATAAGCTTTCGTGCCTTCTTTCTTTTCCGCCATTGTGCGCCTCTGCGGTTGTTAGTAGGCGTTTGTGGTGTCTTGACTTCTCTCTTGTGTCCGTGTTTGCACGCCCTGTCTCTTTAACATGTACAGTCAAACCTCGTTAATACGTACCCACTTTAAAACGTACTAACGGTTAAAACGTAGTTGCGACGAATCCCCGACCGAGTCCCATAGGTTCGCCCTATGCCTACCGGTTAGTGCGTACCTGCGCGTACCGCGATAACTTTTTCTGCCATAAAATTTTACTGCACGAGTGAAATTCTCGACGCCACAGTGTGCCGCCAAAGGTTTCCCGTCTTTTCGAGAAGTGCGGAGATCGGTCGATTCCGACTTCCGCGCGATTGCGGCGACGCCTTTGCAGGTAAGCATCGGGAAAGAACGAAGGCGAAGCGGCGGCCACCGACAAACGCGCCAGCATGACTTAGCGCCGACAACCTTATCACAGTAAGTATCTTCAGCTATCTGCTCGGGCACGCGTGCAGCGCAGCGCTACTTTAAGCATACTGCACGCTTTTATTTGGCGACAACCTGAACGTGCTGGGCCGCCGGTCGCTGCCACCTCGTGCGGGGCCGTGTTCAAGCGCGCTTTGTAGAAACGAAAGCAGATCGCTGTTGCGGAGTTGAGCGTTGCGGGTCGCGGACGCCGTGAAACCTCGTTGCATTGACGCTATCACGCTAAACGCACGCGTACGGTATAGCAAGCATAGCGCTGTTGTAACCATACTGCACGCTTTTATTAGGCGACCACCCAACGAGCCTCCGTCCGCTGCCAGGACCGCTACAGCGTCGCGGAGGAAGCACGACATCGCCGCGTTATCTGAACAAGCTACTCGCCGCATCTGTGCAAGGTCTGGAGCGAAGCGGGCACGAAGAACACTCCCACGACTAATGCGCGCGTGCGGTACGGCAAGCGGCCCGGCAGTGACGGCGTTGAGCCAAGTAGGCGACGCGCTGCACGCAACTACCCAGGAGACGATCGGCTCCACGCAGCCGTTCCGCGTGTCCGTTTTCGTTTAGTAGATCGCGGCACAGACGCATACACATATATCACGGAATGCAGACACTGTCTGTTCTGTCGCTATGTCGGGCACTGAGTATCCCGGACCCTGTAATAGTTTCGAAATGCTCTTTGGCGTGGCAGCCACCGCGCGCTATCGGGCAGACGTGCGAGTGTGCCAGGATATTTTCTCCACTTTGGCAAAAAGAAAGAAAAGGCTTTGCAGTGGGTAGTTTAGGCAATATTTGCTGCGGCACTCTTTTTTTCTTTGCTGGCGGCGATGGCGTACGCCAGGAGAGGCAAATTTGTACTTGGTGGTTAATGCGTACTACTGTTTAGTGCGTAGTTTTGCCGCGTTCCCGGCAGGTACGTATTAACGAGGTTCACTGTATAACAGAGAGAGAGAGGGAGACAGGGAAGAACACTGGTGCTGTCCTGCATAGTCTGAGGCTGCAGTTTCAATTACCTGTCAGAAATTGACTATTTCATATAGAAAAGCATAAACTTACCTGACACCCCAGTCAAAAATATTAGTATCTCGTTCACTTGCACGTTTCATATTTGTTTACTATATTCTTTCCTTTTATTATTACTTTCTTCCCCTCTTCTGGAATCCCTTAATCCCATTCCCCATCCCTATCCAGAGTAGCATGCCAGCTGTTATAGAGTTGCCAGCAAAAACCTCTGTTTTTCTAATAGTCCTTTTTTCCCCTCTCTTGTGAATCAAAATGCAATCGACTGCACAAATAAAGCTGCGATATCAAAGCCCCTGTTATACTCTCTCTCTCTCACACACACAGAAACACACATGCACACACAAAGTAATAAATTACCTGCTGAAGTGCAAAGAAAAAGGGATATGCAGTAATGACAAGAAAACATGTCAAGCAGAGTTTGAGTTTCGGCCTTTCTTGAAATGTCTTTTTCACTGCTCACTGTAGAAACTCGAGTCAAATGAACAGAAGTATACTCGCACAGACGTGCTAGTAAGCTTCTTCAAGAGAGATCTGTCGGCTTGGTGGAAGAATTGCAGATGCTCATATGGCACCAGCCATTGTTTCAGGTACTCACAAGCTTTTTGAGACCCGTTCGGTCCCTTTCTAAGTGATTGACTGCATTGGTCACGGAAGTGGTGTTGGGAAAGGAACCGCATGGGTCTTGAATTGTTGGGTTTATCTGAAACGGTGGCTGGTACCATTTCAGCATCTATGGTCTGGTTGTAACCTAAGAAAGACCGGCGACACGAAAGTGTGTCCGTAGGGAAAGTCAACCATCTAAGTTCTCTTGATGTCACGAAAATGACTCGGGTGCTATTGAATGGAGCTTTTATGCAAATTTTCTGAGGGAGGGACAGTGATGGCTGTGGGCGAAGCTGACATTTTTTCTTAGGTTGTAGCCAACTGTAGAAGTGCTCGTATCTGTTTAGAGAAACATCCCTTTCGCAGTAAGTTCATGCGCTCAGGATAGGAAAAGACTAGGCTTGTGCGAGTAGTAAATGTTAGGTTTCAAGCAAATAGTGATTTCGTCAAATAATTTCGAATCAAATTCGAACAGTATATATCACATATTATATAAAAAAAATTTGCATATATGTCATGACCCAACTAACCTGCCCAATATTTTTTTTAAATTGAAACAAGGCATCTGCAAGTGTCATTCTTTTTGGTTCAAAGGGAAGTGGAAGCAACTTTGAATAGTGGCAGGATTTGACTTTCGGTAGAATGCAAGAGACAACCTATAAAATACGATATGTTTTAAAATTTACGATACTTAGAGCATATAACAAGGTATAACAAGCTTTTAAACTTAAAAAATGATGAATCGATGTGCGAGTAGTTTGTTCGTTCATTTAACCTAAAAGTGGGGCTTCGCGGCAGTGCAGGTTTCAGCTGGATAGGTGTTTTCACGGCATAGCACTCCTGCTCTGCAGTGAAACTACCTTTACAAGGATTTACATGCGGTTGATATGTCTGTTTGTTCAATTCGAACACTTTGAAATTTAGTATAATTTAAATTCGTTTCGAAGCGAGTTCGAATATTCAAACTGCTCGAATATTCGCACAAGCCTACAAAAGACATGAGCCAGCTTGCACGTCTAGAGGCCGGAATTCCTGGTGCACTGAGCTCGAAGCATTTCCATTGGAAGCTACACGTGTATAGGGTCATCCATATTTAAGCTGAACACCCTACTAGTTAGTGGATTATAATACATAATTTGGAAAATTATTATTGCATTTATCGACACCATTATTAGACATCATATGACGGACATTTCATTCATGAACTAGAATATATGTTTGTATAGTTTTTCCGGTTTGAATATTAATGAGGTGTTCACCATAGATGAGGTTGACCATGTACGCCTTGGCCAGAGCTGACCGTACTTACTCTCTGGCTTGCTTGAGAATGGACTCTGGACATTGCAGACTCATCTTCCTGTAGTGCCTCTGCAGGCTGCGCTCGAGACCACCACCAAAGAAGTACTCCCTGGTGAGAATGAAAGAAAGGGAATCGATCGGAGGCCTTGTTTATTTGTTACACACAATCTCACGAAGAAAACAGACAATGAAGCCACGGGAGACATAGGGAACATCATTTTCAGTTTTTACAGCGAAGCCATATATAGCCAGGTTCTGGCAGATCACGTCCGCAGACGAAAGATGCCTAGAGCAACAATTTTTGGTTAACCGATTAGCTAGACTAATCCAGCATTTTTAATTAAAAAAATGGACATGGCACAAGAGTAAACATAAAGGTGTATGATTTCGGCAACATGGCAGAATGACATGAACAATTTTGCCTCAAGGACAAGACCACCTGCATAAGAAACGAACGCCCTGTCATTTTTGCATGTACTTTCACAACAGGCTTGGGGCTACTTATGTACTTAAGGATTTCATTTTGAGACCGCTGTTGATGATATAATGTGCATGTCTCTTTATTCGCTCAATATAGTCAACAATGATATACAGTAGAACCCCGCTGTTACGTTCCTCACTGCTGCGTTTTCCCGGCTGTTACATCGTTTTCCGCCGGTCCCGGCATAGCTCCCATAGGATACAATGTATTGGGAACCCCGCTGTTACGTCGTAACTGTCGGACCGTTCCCGTATGATACGTCGCGAAGTGCGCTCGGAGCCGACCGAGTGACTACCAAAGAGAGCCGCCATGGTGCATTTTCACGCAGCTTGGCCTCGTTTGACCGTAATATTAGCCGCATGAGAGGCGCAAGCAACAGAATCTTTCAATTTATGCAAACAAAAGCATGGCCTTCGAGATTCAAATTGCAAAGATGGCGTCTATGACGTCACTGCTCGCGAAAGCAAGGCCTTCGAGATTGGCATTTACTATTGACAAAAGCATAGCCTTTGAGATTTGTATTGCACAAACATGGCGCGTATGACGTAATTGCATGCGAAAGCAAGGCCTTCGAGATTGGCATTCACTTCTGCCATCGCGTTGGCGTAGACTCATCATCATCGTTATTTGTCGGAGAGCGGGAGGAGTTCGAGCTGGTTGGAGCTCGCACGGTCGTGCGTGCGGTTCGCGGTCGGACTCGCCGCGCCGGTCGTGATTGCGTGTGCTTAGTTCTTTCATGCCTACAGCTGTTGGTGTTAAAAAAAATCACATACGTTGATTACATTTCTGTGGATGAGGCCGTCCTAAGCTACGAGTTTCTATTCATTGACTAGATCGTGGCTGAGCGCGCCAATTTTCGTGCTGCTCGTAAGAATTGAAATAAAATTCTGTACCACTAAATATTTTGCCGTTTTCCTGTTTTTCGGCTCTTACGTTTCCCGTCTCTTAAGTTTATTTCCTACGGTCCCTTCAAAAACGTATCAGCGGGGTTCTACTGTATATAAATTCACTGTACTAATATTCACTATACCAAACCCAACGCAGTCACAGATTTACTGGCTTCTCTGTTCACAGTAGTGGAAGGGCCCTGAATTTTTTTACTGTAGTGTAGTATGACATAAATAGAAAGGAATTGAAGTGGACAAAAAAATAACATGCCTTAAGTGGAGACCGATCTCACAACCCACAATTGTATCGTTAGTAGTACTGTTCATGCAAACATATTCCGCGGAAAAATTGTTTGCCATAATTTGCTTATCATTCCACAAGGCTATGTTATAAATATAGCGTGAAAAATTAACACACACTCAAGAAGAACACAGGCGAGGACAACATAGCTGCACTTTGAACTTGTGACTTAGGAATTGGATTAAATACAGAGGCTTTATGAGTGCCCATATTTTTCACACATTTTCACTGGAATTGCAACAAGTTGTAGTGCCATTGATGAGCCCATTTTTCTGGGACACATCATGCATAGCGTTTGCATTCACAGCTAATTTTTTTCGTCACACATACGACCCTTCTTTTCAGTACAGGTTCTACTGAATTCTGAAATTGCTGATTAACAAGTTAAATCAGCATGAAAGAAACAAAAAACGAGATGAGACAGGCATGTCGGTTGCCCTCTTCGCGAAGTACGAACTTGTGGGCTGCTAATTCATGACAGGCTATTCTTCTAGGCTGCCGATTAGTTTGCTTGGTGAAAGCACATCTGCTGTTCCTAAATGCCTTTTGTCAATGTTGCATTTTATCCCTATGTAAACTAATTTTTTGTAAGAGTTTTGTGCATAACATTTTGTAATATACAGGGTGCCCCAGCTAACTTTAGCCAGAGTTTAAAAATATGCTGATGCACTCTATGATGATGCGACCAAATCCATGTTGCCGACTATTGCATGAAGTCAGTCAGTATTTTTAGTGTTCTGCATAATTGCTTAATTAGGTAAAATTAGTTAACCAACTTCTGAAGCAATGAAGCTGGGCAAAGAATTCCAATTAGAAAGTTGTAGATTGGTTTGCAAAACGTCTGATTAGACAGTTTCTAACTTTGTATGTAATAAGTAGGGGTGTGCAAATATCAAATTTTTCGAATACGAATATTCACCTTCGAATATCGAATCGAATATCGGATATCAAAGGAAAAATGCCTCCACAGTAACAACATTTTATTTAACATGTAGCTATTTGAAAAAACAAGCATTAACAGCCTGACTGGCAACACAACATACACTATCTCCAGAACACAATGTCCAGGCTAGCACAATGCACATCACAACACAAGCAAATATGACGGCACAACTAAAGTAATGACTTGATGTTATCATGAAGAAATATGAGTTGCTCCACATGATCAGGCAGCAGGTGCTCCCTTCTAACAGAGACAACCCCCCCCCCCCCCCCCCCCCCCCCCCGCCACTGAAAAGGCACGCTCGCTTGGAACAGAAGTGGCTGGTATAGGGAGGTACATGGGGCAAAGCTTTGCCAGACTAGGGTATCTGAAGGTGCCTACAGTCCTCCACCAGTCACGTGGGTCACTGTCTTCTTCAGAAGTGGTCCCGCATAGTGAACGAGTGGTAGTGCGGCACGTTATGGCCGCATAATATTGAAAATGTACGGTTACATGATCGCCAACAGCGCTGCTCATCGGAGATGCACCAGCAATAAATCATACGTATTGGGGCGCTCGTCGCAGGCGGATATCGTGCCTCCGTGTAATTACGATGTTTATCGCTCCTCTCGGCAACGTTTTTAGCTATACGAACGCAGCAGAAATGTGGAAGACGAGTTATCTTATGCATGATAATTGAATCGCATATTCGAATTTTTCAAATATTCGAGGTTATCGAATATTCGAAACTATTCGAATATACGATTTTCGAATCGAATACAAATATTTCGAATGTAATATTCGACGAATATTCGAAACTTTCGAATATTCGCACACCCCTAGTATTAAGTATTGGCACGGTATTGGTGTTTTTTGCTTTAGTGAAATGGGCTTGGTTAGGACAACTAGTTAATGACAAAAAAACCTGTATTCCAATCCCACCTAGTGTCAAAAATGTTTTTTAACTCAGTAGCATTTTGCAAACAACAGATTGAACTAAGGAAGGCATTAAGCGAAGATTCATTTATGACTGGTGTTGTTGTTATTGCCAATAAAAGGCTTGCCTCATGGCGTGGTGGCACCACTCGATTCGGTCCTTGTAAGGCCAAATGGTGGTGGCCAGCTGAAGCATGCTCGCAGCATATTTACTCCTCGTCTCCACATCTTCGCAGTGGTCTCTCCACACCTGATCCCCATCCCCATCTGAAAGAAATAATAATGAGATTAGGATGCACATTTTATATCCAATTCACTGCATGCATTGCAGAAACAATTTTAATTGTAGTCAAGAGTTTACGTGCGGGCTCACACATTTAACGAAGTGGTGTATACCTAATCATGATCACGAAAGCGAAAGACAGCGGGTAGAGTATTGGTAGAGCATCGGACGCGTAATTCGAAGGTTGTGGGCTTGGATCCCACTGATGGAAAGTCTTTTTTCGTCCACTTTAATTAATTTCAATTTACGTCATAATCACCTACACTAAAATTAACGACAATTACGAGTGCTCTATGTTTTCCCTGGCCCAATTGTCTGTTAGATTCATTTGTTTGTGTCTAAGACAGTGGGAATGGCAACAGACTACAACTATGCCATAGTGGTATGTATGAATTTCACCATACTAAAAAAAAACAAAAAAAAACTGTGTATTTGTTACAAATTCGGCATGATGGTGGGAAGTAATGTAAGCTTTCATTTTCTTTCGACCATTATACAAGAAGGAACACATTAGGCTACACAGTGTATTTCCAAATTCCTTGCTTGTGTGAAAGTTTTTCTCTTCTCTTTGCACACACACACTTTATACGAACTGCCACGGCAAAGATGAAGCCATGCAATGTCTACAGCGCCCGACCATATTGCTACATGCATATTGCCAGTCTCTGGGAGGAAGATATGGGTCACGGCGGGGTGCATTCATTGGCATCGGTCAGGGCTCGGGTCGAGAGACGGAGCAGCGACAGCTCTTCGTCTTCCTCGTAGGAAGACGTATGCATATGAAGACGAAAGTCAGTCACGTGTTGTGCTCACAATAAATGCACACATTTGATCGTTGTAGGTTCTCTAAGAGAACAGGGGACATCCAGGCAGTGTGACTTTGGGAACTCCTTGTTTTTACATAGAAACTTCAATGAACGTTGCACACACACAAAAAAAAATATACGATCGTAACCGCATTTCCTGCCTGTTACATGAGTGTCTGAAACTGTAGAGACGCTCACTTGTCTGATAATCGAGCCTCAGTTTTTCGTGAACGCCTCGGATCACGGACACGAGCTCCTGATGCTCCTCACGAGTCATGGCGTCGTCGTCCTCAGTCGTGGCCCCTCACAACCCGTCGCAGTTACGTCATAACAAGGCTGCTGCCTTGTGATCCGACACAGTATACTAGTACTAAGCAACGCGGAAAAACAGCAGAAGAAGCTGACTCGTAAGAGGCCATAAAAGCGTCTCAAACCACACAATCTCTCGGACCACGACGCATGGAAGCGAACAGGTGCAACGTTGATGGAGTTACCATGGTTACAGTAACTGAAACCGGCCGGTAGTAGGGACTTAAAGTCGTAGTTTCGCACGCACTTGTTAACAATAGTAACAATACCAAATTCAAAATTTACAGTCTAAGATTAATTAAATAAATGAGTCAAATAGTGTAACGTTATACAACACACGGAGGGGGAGGTTTATGTAATCTGTGACTTTGTTTACGTCCATGCGAAACTGTCCGGAACCTGCGCAACAGCGCGTACGCCGTCACCGCCGTCGGAGCACTGATCGAGTGTGGAACGGCCGAGGCTGACATTTGCGAGTGGTATGGTAAGTAATTAATATTCCTTACATCAATTAGCAGAAAGGTCCTTCGGTCCCGCTGGGCGCGTGCTATCCTCGGGTCAAGAAGTTGCTAGCGAAACTGGCTCATAGCCCGTTGGGCGGCCGATAGAACGCCGCCGTGGCTTCTTTCGTTGGGGTTCTTCTGGCCGTTTCTTCACGAAAGTTTTAAAAACCCTGTTGTCGTACACAACGTATCCGAAAGTAAATTTAACCGAGTCCCCTGTAGCACGATCGGCGTCCCCGTAACGTTGTGCTCCGTGTCGACGTTTCACATTCTGTGGCGTTAGTGTTTTTCTGGGAATTCGAAACGGCTAGTTTCGGGGAGGGGAGCCAGCGTCAGCGGACGGGCATCTTTCGAGTGTTCGCGTCTTGCCCAATTTCTTTGGAACGGTGGACACGTGACGACAGTCCGGCGCCACCGCATTACTCTAGGGCAATTCCTGCTTAGAATAACAACAACAACAAAGGGACAGAGTGGACCCGCGAAACGTAGCGAGCGTGATTCATACGACTGGTAACGTCGTGTGGCAGGGCGCGATTGAACGTAGTAGTAGTAGTGTGTGGCGCACATATCGTCTCATCGGTAAACACCGAGAGAGGAAACCGTTGCACTTTATTATTATTTTCTTTTTTGCGCGTGGTCTCTTTCTGGTCTTTCCGTCGGTTATGTGTTGTTGGTGGGGACCTTATTACAACTACGAAGTGGGGAGGGGTAGTTTGTTCTCGCGATTGGGAGTTAAGTCGGCGCGCGCGAAGTTGGGGGCGGGGGAGCTTACGTAAAAAAGAGAAAAGTAGCCCCCCCCCCCCTCGCCCTAATCGTGGTGGCGGCAGCCCGCTAGGAAAGAAAAGAAACCCGAAAAGTATGTGGGTTAGAGCGGCGCGCCCCTTGCATTCTCTGCAACCGTCTCGCGCTTGCGTCGATTTGTTTGCTTTTTTGCGACGCTCTCGGTCGCACGCGCGCGCGCTTTCACGTGTGTCGTCGGGCGAGTGACGGCGTGAAAGAAACAAAAATGTGGTCGGCGTGACGGGGTGTGCAAGTGCGTTCCTTGCACTCGCCTTTCCGTAGGACCCCCCCTTCTCTGAACTCGTCGCGTCAGCTGTTGGGTCTTGTTTACTCCCACGATGTTTTTGCTGGCGTGGCGACGTCACAATCTGTGGCGGTAGAAGCCGCATCAGTTGAGAGTCCCCCCCTGAGCTTCGAGTTTTGGGCGGTTACGTTGTGTACTGGTGGCCAGGAAACCTTTGGGCCAAGCAGAAACACTTGCCAAGTTCTGTTTGTTTTCTTTAACGAAAGCATGCACCGCCATTACGAAAGTGGTTAAAATAGAAGTGGCATTAGTTAACATGACTTTTAGGTGTTGAAACAACAGATGCAGCAAGAAACACATGCAGCGCCCAGTGTCTGTTGTTGTAGCACCTAAAAGTTGTGTTAACTAAGTTCCACTAATTTGCCCGAGAAGTGTTATTTAAAAGTGACATTTTTTAAAGAGGTACTGTGTAAAAAATTTAATGGAGAAAGGCAGAGGCATCGTTAAATATAATTGTCACTGACATCTTGTGACACAGTGAGCGTATTATTACCAGCACTGATGTTGTTCATTTCCCTTCCTGTGTCTTTGTGTTTGTGCTGTTTTATACCCGCCACCATGAACCATATCCAACTGGCCAAATTCGCCGTTCTAGTTCTATTTAATGCAACTTCTTTAAGCTCATAAAGATGTTCCCCTGCGGCCTGAAGAATACCATCTAACCATCTTGTTCAGGGGACACTTCATTTTTTCTCTCCTTCCGATTTGGCGAGTGTCAGTGTAAGTCTCCAATGAACCGGCTCACATAATATGACCAAAACAAATAAATGTTATTGTCAGGACCTTTCCTCCAAAAGAACATACATCAGAGACCGATTTCCCCTATGACTGTTTGTTTGGCATAGTACTACTCAATTATTCATTACATTGTTATACAGGGTTTGTCCAGGGAGTAGTAGGACTGATTTTTTCCTACCAAAACGTGGTGAAGGAGGGGGTGGGGGGATGTTACTGCACTGGTTGGGTGGTCTTGACTATCAGAGCAGCAGTCATCTTCAAGGCTTAAAGGAGTGTACATCGAGTTTAAGGTGAACCCCTTTCAAGGTGCCTTGTCATCTCCCCAATTAATAGGTTTGTTAGAGCAGTGTTATGCCTGAAGTTCTGTGTCACACTGGGTGAAACTGCGAGTGATACCCATGACATGATCAAGACTTCTTATGGGAGTGATGCCAATGGGTCGGTCAAGTGTTTCTGAGTGGCACATTGGGAGTTGAAGAGAGAAAATTGAAGATGAGCGTCAGGACACCCTTCAACGGCAAAAAAGTCATGACAATGCGCCAAGCCACACCATCCTTGCTGTCATGGACTCCTTGACCAAACATGACATCACACAGCTTCCCCAGCCCAGATGTCGCTCCTTCAGACTTCTACCTCGTCCCCCAACTGACAGGATCACGAAAGAGTGGCACCATGGCTCGGTCTAAGCCATTCAAGAGACTGTGACGAGAGAGCTGAAGAGCATTCCAGTTTCTGCGTTCCTGGGAGCCTTCAGTGATTGCCACAGTCTCTGGAAATGCTGTGTTGATGCAAAATGTGCATATTTTGAAAACTACTAAGTCGTGTCGAAAGTGTGAATTCTTTTTTTTTTTTGTTTTAAAATTCAGTCTTACTACTTTCCGGACGAACCCTGTAATGGCAGATGACCACCATTAGCCAACAAAGTGGAACATCAGGCAAGTAAATGCTGTAAATGCTTCATGCAAGTACAGTAGACTCCTGTTAAACAGAACCTGTAGGGACCAGGAAAATATGTTTCGTTTAACAGGAGTTCTGTTTACTGAGAGATGAAAAAGGATGCAGAATTCAAGCACAAAAACCAATCATATTAGAAGCAGTTGTTCCATTTAAGCAGCAATTTCATTTAAGAGATTTTCGTTTACTGAGAGTCTACTGTAAATGCCTTGCACCAAGTACACACTAATTAGCCAGTGTGAATTAATGTTGTAGTGTATATTTAGTCTTGGTTACAGTTTTCTGCGATAGTTAAGCTATGTTGTACATCACATCACATCAGACTGTTCACCAATTTTAACACGGGAAGCCTTTCTTTCTTTTTGCCACTGTAAAAACTGACGTAAAGGGACACTAAAGGCAAATATTAAGTCGACGTTCATTGTTGAAATAGTGTTCCAGAAACATTGTAGTGCTTGTTTCATGTCAACAAAATGCTCATTTTGAAAGAAAATCATGTTTTAATGGTCCACACGGCGTTAGCGCACTTCAAATCACCCACCTGAACGGGCCTTCTGACGTAGCAGTTTCCGTGCCCAACGTTGCCCGCCTTTACTGCCCTGCCGCTAATACTACGGTTTCTTGCGCAACAGCGGCCATCAACTTTGCCAAGACACAGCCACAGGCCACTCCGAAACTGTATAGTTCACTGGCCAGCAGAAGTAGAGTATCGACAGGGCGAAAATAGTGAGAGCCTAGCACACGCTGAAGTACGTGATACCGAAACTTCTGCAGGAGTCTCTCAGCTCGGCGAAAACGAACTTTTGAACCACTCGCGCCGTTCCCCATGGTAATGCCAAGAGGTTCTCTTTTCCATGAATCAGACAGAAATGCACAAGCAGCATTTTATTACGTCTTGTGATGCACTGGAAGGTTCTTTCTTTATTCTAACTAGTAGTTTGATTAGTACTGGTTAATTGTACTTGGGACTCTTGACATCGTTGGAATCATTTCCAAAATGTCCTACTCGTGGCGCATATGGTGTCCTACATTTACCTTAATTTCTCAATTAGTAGAGCACTGCTGTTGATAATATTGACGTTTTAGATGTTCTCGCACATTGACCTTTCACTCTGACATAAATTGTTATTTGCCTTTAGTGTCCCTTTAACAACTGTTCCCAAAACCCAGGCTTACTTTCTATGAGAAGCTTCGCGTTAAAAAAATAAACCTCACAGCTCATGTACAGGCTGCGTCCAACTGCTGTTGCATTGTTTTCATGCGTCACTGCCTTGCCTTTATTTACATCTCTGGAATGCATCAAAAGAACCAAGGCAGTCCACGCCATTGCTAGGTTACCGCCCCCGCTGTGTTCATCTTGGCAAGGCAGTTGCTTTTCTTTGTAAATGTGGGCGAGAAGAGATGAGGCATTGCCCTCTGGCCGGGGGATTAGTAACATTGCGATATAGATAGTCCACAGCATTAATTAATTAATTTATTTATTTATTTGTGCATACTGCAGCCCTGATTGGCTATTGCAGGAGTGAATGTGAATACAGAACAGTGAGCAAAACAGACACAATATGAACATAAACAAGCAAAATGAAATCAATGTCCTTGCTATTCAATAATTTCTAAGCCTGTATGTTTACATTTAGGTGTGCGTTAAAGAACTTCAGGTGTTTCAAATTTCGGAAGCCCTCCAATACGGGGCGTTCCTCATAGTAATATCATGGTTTTGAGACATAAAACCGCAACAATTGTTATATATGTGCTTTATCTCAGTTTTGTGCAAAGTGGCACGCTTTGCCATACAGCTGTCTCTACTTTCAAAATGTAGAAAGCCTCAACCATCCCTAAATTCTTCACTCCTTTTCGTGTAAATTTTTGGTACTGGTACTCCTGTTCATGTATGTGCATGCATATACGTATACTGTAGCGACACCTTGGAACCGAGTAATGGGTTGCACTCTCCAGCGCCTTCTAGTGGGTCATCCCCTTCGGCTCCTCCTGAAAGAACACTGCTCGTGCTGAGAGTCTGTGCTTTTGCCTTGACTGTCACCATTGCATGTTGTCGCTGAGTGCCATCAAATAATTGCCTTGACAATACACACAAGATGTAAAAGATTTCAGAGGTGGGGGTTGGGCATGAACCAGCCCAAGCCCTCCGTCTGGCTAGGCCACTGACTTAGGTCTTCAGCCTTCGAGCCCCCCTCCTAAGGAGGGAGGCAGGTGACATTAGTCATTCGACGATTCCTGCGGCTGTTTTTACAGCATCCACATGCATGTACAGGTCGTTGACCTTTCACGTTGCTGCTACTGCTTCCCTGCTGATTGTCTTTGTCTTTCTGCCAACGTTGGCACGGGTTCAACAGAGGGCATCTCGGAATTGCAGCCGTTTGTTCTTTATTGCCCTCTTCCTGCTTTGACGCTTCCTTTTGCACGTTTGACTGTGCCTGCACGCAGGCTTGTGAGGCAATTCATTTGCACGTATTATCTTTACAGTTGGCGCAGTCGTGTTTCTGGCTGTCGTGCCGAGAGAAGCAGTACGCAAATGTTTTCTTCTTTTCTTGGAGCTCCTGTGCCCCCACATATGGGTGCGGAATATTTTCATGCCTGAGTTCCAGGTTTCTTGCAGAAGATGATCACTGGAACCAGAGTTGCCAGTTTCGACCTATGATAACGGATTTGGGCTTCTGTTTTCACTGAGTTGCTTGTAACCTTTGTTTAGGGCTTATTCGCATTTTTTTTCCCTTGGAATATAGTCATTTCTGTGCTCATCACATTCACTAACAGCACTTTTGTCAATGACTTTGTGTAGCTGAGTGTTGAAATGAAGCATATATTAGGGGAGTCAGCAAGTTAAGTTATTCATGCACTGGCAAACACAAATTGAACATACTAGTGGAGACTATGTCAAGAAGAAAATGTATGCTTTTTTTCATAGCTGCACAGATTTTCACTGTACAAAATACTTAATGTTATTTTCTTACCCTTCATATTTGAGCGACGTGTTATAACAATGAAGAATATTCTCAAGAATTAAGAATTTATTAATCATCTGCTTCTTTTGGGCTTCCTCACAAAAGGGGCGCCACCTTTGTCTGGGCTTCTTTTGGGATGAGTACTTGCCTACTAGCTCAGCAGCATCTGACAACTCTGTCTGAAACACACTTTTGGCAACTATTAAAAAGTTCATAACAGAACACGCAAGCTGGCTGATAAGTGAGCATGGCCACGCAGAACTTGTTCTTGCTGAAATGTTCACTGATAAGCATGGAGTATAGATTCTGGCTTGTTGGTTCATGTTGAAGAAAACAGAGTAGCAGCACCTGGCATTGGACAAGACAGATGGAATGAATGGAGAAAGTTCTTTACTGTCAAACAAGTTTTATTGTACACAAAGAAAGCAATATTGTATAAAGGTGGCAAAGGGAGACCTGCGCCTGAACTACGAAGCACAAGAAACATTAGTGCCAATCAGTACATGCTACTAGGAATGCATGGTAGTACAACAAAAACCATAGACAGCTATTGCTACATTCTAATCTGAAATTAGAATGGCATGCAGTGCCATCTCTTTAAATGGAGTTTGAAGCGACCAGGAAAATATCTTCCGTTTAACAGGACTGCAATTTACTGAGAGATGAACAGGGGTGCAGGATTCAAGTATGAAGCCAATCATATTAGGGGCAGTTGTTTCATTTAAATAGGAATTCCGTTTGAGATATTTTCATTTACTGAGAGTATGCTGTGTTTAAGTGCAACAGTTGCTTTTAACATGCATTGCCCGCTCTGAGCATAATTTGCATGGGTGATCTGCATATCTGCGATTAATGTTTCAGCACATTAGCTGTCCTACGCATCTCACTAGAATATTGTGAAGTAGACACGAAAAAGAACACTTTAGCATATAGACAAAACATGCCGTTACACTTGACATTGTTTCTTGGTCCATAACCGTTATTCGATGCCAGTTTGGTTTTAGGTTTTTAAAATGACCTACACTCATTGCACTTTATTGGCCCTATAGACTTGTAACACAGCCTCTCATCAGAAACAGCTGTTGTGACTCTTTTATTTAGTATTGCACATGTCTCTAAGGCCTTGCTATGAAGGGCCTACATGAGGCGCTTGTGCCAGTAATGCTGTGTGTAAGCTAGCAGTACTATTACTTTTTAATGTGCCATCACCTTATGATATATAATTTACACAGCATACCTCACTACAGTGATTGCCATACTGTTTAATACAGTTGAATCTTGATTCATCAAAGTAATGATCACACTCGAATCATTTTGTTAATCGGAATTTCGTGAAATCGAGAAAACGATTTTTCGGTCCTTCGAAATTTAAAATTGTAACATAGTGACACCCAAAAGCTTCTGTGGCACTGTTTTTACTGGCAACCCAAGCCTGCGCATCTGAAAAATCCATGAGGGTGGCCCAGACGTAGGAGACACCACGTCCAGGCAATGCAGGCCAGGTCACTTGAAGCTATGATAGGCTATCGATATTGTGATGATGTGGAGGACGAATGCAGTGATTGTGCGAGCAGGTTGAGCGAGAAATATGCGAGGAGATGATCAGGGCTATCTGTAGTATAAAGCATGAAATAACCAAAGCAACCACTGCCATTTCGTATGTAAGAGCGCTGCCGACTGCTGAGTACGCTGTTCTGTACATGGGCGCATCGTGCAGCCGTAAAGCTAGGGCCGTAACTTGGCTGTTGAAATGTTTTTAACACGATGGTGCTTGAGCACGCGCTCGAATGAAAACCCATCTTGGTCAAAATTAGCAGGAAATCATCAGCTTTTTCACTCAGTTTTTCAGGAAAAACCTTATTAAATTGGGTTTGGTGGCCAAATTAGTTTAATTTGTCAACACTGATCCCTATGAGTGTTTACCGAGGAATGGAAATTTCTTCGTAAGATCAAGAATTTCATAAAATTGGGTTTCGTCAGATCGAGTTATAACTGTAGATACATCTTACGCATTTATGCTGTGAGTAACCTTAGGCCTCTTGAAGCCATGGTACATCTAAGCTTCATAATTCATAGGTCACCGACGTTCTAATCAACATGCAATGGCACGGCACACTTTGGCCACATTCGGCCCTTGGGCCAGAAAACACTATCACATCTTGAAGATGAAGCAGTGGTCTTGTGTAGGGCGACAACCCATCCCATGACTCGTGGGGCTGTCCTGCATTGGGGGCTACTGTCTCATGACCTGCAGGAGATATGATAATCTTCAAAAATGCTCTGCGCTTGATACCTTATTATTATTGTTTGGCAGCGCCTTGAGCTCAGCTACATCTGGCCATCCGGCCATCCTGTTGAGGATGTGCTAGCTGCAAGCACTCCAAGCTTCTGGAAATGTCAGCTTGCCGCGCGGTTTACGACAGAAACTAAGCCACAGCTGTTTTGCGAGTGATTAGTAGTTGTTGAGTTGCCAAATTTTTAGGTTTGTATTAAGAACCTTGTTTCATGCTAGAGGTTAGTAAAGTGATGTAAAACGTTTTGTTTACACAGATGGGTATTTGAACTTCATCTGGTGTCAATTGCTCTCCCTGTTTGAGATAACAAAATATTTCAAGAGTCAAAAACATAAAAATAATTTTAAGCAAAGCATCTATGTGTTACAGATTTCATTGGGGGCGGCTGCATAATTCACGAAAAACCCTGCTCCGGTGGGTGTGCAGAAATGCGGGTGTACACAAATGAGGCCCCTGAAGGTGTATCGATCATATTCGTATTTGTATACGCCATTATCCAGTAATTGATGCTGCCTCGGTTGTGGGGTTGTCGGCGATCAGCCTTTTCTGATATGGCAGTATGTTCTTGTGTTGATGTCACCTGTCATTTCAAGTTGCCACATTTGATTGTTTCACACATGGCCGTCATTGTTGCCAATAGCAACAGAAGTGTTGCGCTGCTAAGGACATAGGTGAAGGTTAAATTTCTGGCATGGAGAAAGGAAGACGTTTCGCGACTCGTATAGGTGGCGAGATGTCTATCTCTTGTTATGCTTTCATGTTGAGTAAAGCCGGTGGTGGAAAAAGTATACAGGGGTACAGACACAAAATTTCGCGGCCGAGATAGCCTGCGGGATCGATTCCCATGAACGTGTGTATATCCTATGCGTATATGTTATTGTATGCGTATATCATCTGCAAAATATCAAGAGCGAATATAGCTTGGAAGGTCTTTTAAATGAATTTTGAAGTTTGCATGAGTGATCGACGTCCTCGCGCTACTGACACCCTCAAAGGGGACCCTTGTGAACCCCCTACTTCCCTCACGTGGCCACGCTGCAACAATTTATGATGACGTCATAGCCGCCATGTTTTTTTGCCGCATTCGCTCCAGCAGCCTACTTCTCGGCAGCTGCTTGCGAACCGCGCGGAAGTGCGTCACAGTTCTGTGTGCTCACGTGATCGAACGCTGCACTCGCTAGGTGGTGATAGCTGCACGCGGAGGCTTGTCCTTTTTGAAACCAAAACTGACACTGGTCGGTAATGAGGAGCCTGTAATTAATTATCTGTCGCGCGCTGCAGCAAACGATGTGCCGTGTTATGACTAGCGGGCCCCCAGCAACACATTGCAGCAAAAAAATGCGAGGCCAACATTTTTGTGTCAGTACCCCTTTAAGGAAGGAAAAAGTTGGGAGGGAGCATTGCGCAGCGCAATAAGAAAAAAAAAAGAAAGAAAAAACAAATGTAGGTCAGGCACGCACACGCAAAGCTTAGCTTGCCCCCATTTTCAAGTTAGGGGAAGGGCACCTAATTTTATTGTAGTTATTTTCTCATCATGCTGCGTCAATCTCTGTCCCGCTGGTCAATGCGTGGTCACCCTAGGCTCGGGTGTAATCGTGTGACACTTATTCATATCTCGTCCTTTTGTGTGCAGTGGTTTGTGCGCCATGTCCTTTCGGAAGGGACTCAGTCGGAGCAGCAACTACGACAACAGCAGCAGCGACACTGAGGACGCCTCCCCAGAGGACCGGACGCAGACCAGGCGTGACTCCGACAGGTGAGTCACACCATTCCCCGTGCCACGTCCCACTTGTGACCAGTATGCAGGCACTCGAGTTATGCTATTGCAACCTGCGACATCATCGTTTCATTGCGATATCTGAAGCATGCGGTATTGACAGCACTGCAGTATCTAAAGCAGGGTTCTCAAACATGCGGCCTGCAGACCTCTTGCTTGTGGCCTGGCCCGCGCATGACTGTCTTGGTCCCTTATTTAAAAAAACAATTTTAATAACTATGTTCTTAAATAGACAGACATGGCTGGTCTGGAGCATTCTTTTTCTTTTCTGTGAGGCACCCGGTGTAGTCACCATGTGCTAAAACTTAACCGTGGAACAAGAACACTGTATTTCAGAATAGGCATCCAGATTTCAGTTGTTTTGGAGATCATTATTGATGTATCAATATATTTCTCGAAACCTGGCATCAAACATCCTTCAAAATTACCCACATATGAGATGCGGAAAAGAAGACGTGCTTCACTGCAGCACAGCGGTGACACGCGGGCAGCATGTCGCATGCTTCTCGCAACGTCGGCGCGTCATGATAATAAAAAAAGAAAAGAATAAGAAAAGAAAAGATAATAAAGGACGGTTTGACGGAATTCATGATGTGTGCGAACCTCCGATTGGCGGATGCTTCGGCATATTGTGCACTTGCACTGCTGGCGGAGTTCTTGCCTGTAACGCCTACTTCGAAAACTCAGTTCAAAAACTTAGTGATCATGTTTTCCAGCCAGAACACATTGCGGATTCCGTCACACTGGCCATTATCACATTCTTTATTTCACCAGAAAGAATGGGCGAATGGTTGCATCATGATGCGCTGAGGCTGCGAGGAGCAGGTGACATGCTGCCCGCGTGTCACCACTGTGCTGCAGTGAAGCACGCCTTCTTTTCCGCAGGCACGCATTTCAGCTGACCACAAGACTACTCTTTTTTTTTTTTTTTTTTTTCGCTGACAGCAGCGAGGCCTGCCGTTTTCCCGGGTTTGCGGCAAAAATGGGACCGAGTATTGCTAGAAAACAACCCTTGGAGCCACAAGCTAGAAGGCCAAACGACCACCTCTGATTACTTTCAGTAATTCAAAGTTCCTTGCATCCCGCTTTTTGTATGTTTCGTTAATTCGAAAACCCGCTTAATTCGAAAGTTTTTCACAGTCCCAGTGACTTTGAATTAACGAGGTTTTACTGTATGGGAAAGGGCTGCCTTTCAGATGGCTACGTTACCTGACATTTTGCTCAAATTCGCCACTACAACCTCCTTCACTGTCCTGGCTCTTGCAGGAGATTAAATTTCGCGACTGCAACTCGCTAGCAGAGGTGAACTTGAGACCCCTGATCTAAGGTGTCATCATTCCGTTGTGGCATCGAAAGTGTATGTGTTGCAGTGTCAAAAGCATTGCAGTACAAAAGCTCGCTCACAGTCTGAAGGACCCCAGGTACGCCCAAACGCATCTGGCTGCAGAAGTGACAAAGGGCTAGTGGATGCATTGTCGTGATGTTGCTGAGAGTGCAGCGATGTGGCTTGTGCTGCTGGCACAAGTGTTGTGTGCAGACAAATTAGCATTCCTGCTAACACGCTGTGCGTATACCACTCTGCACACACGCTACTCCCAGAGAGGTAGGCGTAACGCGTTGCTGTGACTACGCCCATATTGGCACCATAACATGACGTCGCCGATTACGTCATCAGCAGGCAGCCAACAACTGAGCAAGGCTTCCCCCATGTGTCGCTTGTCTCGGAGTGTGGCGTGAGGCACTGGGGTAAATACGGGACGCGCACCACAACTGTGTGGCCATAAGCACATCACCACAGGACAAAGGCGCCATTTCGTAGTGAAAAGGACTAATCGACGGAGTCGGTGCTACGTAACGTTGCCCATGGACACCATTGCGTCTCTTTGTGAACAAAGAGGACTGGACAGGCGCTAGAGAGGGGCGTGGGAATTCTTTTTTTGAAATTGAGCGTTTGCTTGGCACGCAGCACTGCAATATTCACAAACTGTAATCACCGTGGCCTTCTGTACGAGTTAGCGAAAGCTGGAGCCTGTTTACTGGCCCTTTACTTCTACTCCAGACACGTTATGCACCGTCTTGGAAGCCACCACGGTGGTCCAGTGTTTATGGTGCTTGGCTAATTATCCGAAGGACGCATGTGTGATCCCAGCCGTGGCAGCCTTATTTGAATGTAGGGGAAATCCTAGAGGCTTGTGTAGGGGACTCGGTGTATGATCAAGAGCCCCAGGTGGTTGAAATTATCCGGAAGGAGCCCTCCACTTGTCACATATCTCGGGAGCGCTTGCAATGGAGTTGGGAGAGAGAGACGGGAGACGGTGGTTGCATGGCAAACAAACTTTATTGCACACAACACTCCAATAAATTCACACAAAAGAATTTACAACAAAAAGTAACACATGAGAAAATACTGAGCTGTACGAAAATAACAAACAATTCAAGCTATGCTCAGCTCTCCTAGCTCGAAACAGTCTGGCCACTATGGCTTCTCAGTTTGTCACTACCCCGATCGAACGTTCTTACTGTTGTGGTGTTCGCTGACTCGGTTTGGTGACGAAGTTGACACCCTGTTCCGTCGTCGAAGTTCCTGTAGACCTCTTACAGCCGTCGTCATCGATCAGCTGGTTGTCTTCATCGCCCATACTTCGTTCTTTGTCAAGAATGTCTGTCTTGCCCTTTTAAGGCCCAACTCTCGGCCGCTACTCAGTGCCACTGGACCAAAGTGCCAATGTGGATCTCCAAGGATTGTACGGTGGGTTGCAGTCATCTTCTTGAGCTGGTGAAGTGCTGCAGATGCCCTGAGAACTGCTGCAATGAGGCTGCCGCAAGCCCGGGAAGCCTCGCTCGGTTGACACCAAGGTCGATGGCCACCCTCCCGGGCCTCTTGTGCTGCTGCCACCAGAACTGGGCCCCTGCTGCTCTCGTCGCGGGTGTGACGCTGGCTTTCACCACCTTGCTCGTCTTGAACTCCACCGAACAATGCCAGTTTCTTGTCCTGTGGTCCCTCACCTCAGGTCGGGTTGCGCGCCATGCGCCCTTCTTTGGCCAAATGACGTGCACAGACGTGGCAGTAGTGCACACCATCGGGGAATTTTCCGTGCCCCGCACGCCATTGACACATTATGCCTTTCGGAACGTGCCTCCTGCCCCTTTACTCATGACACCACTACATGGCTCTCATAGCGTAAGTCACTTTGTGGCATTACACCTCATAAACCAGCGATACACAGACTCTATTATGTCAAGCACATCAAACGACCACCACGAGGGAATGCGAATACGATGTACTGTTAGAAGATAATCACATGACTGGGTGAACAAATTGTATTTATCGTGAAGGAAGAGAATCGAAATGAACCAACACCAGCTTCACTCATTTCTCTTTGTTCAATTTTGCTGCTTATGAAAGGTCTCTGTTCTCAGTTATCGGTAGAAACATCTCGTCACCAGTGTAGGGCGTGAGTAGGAGGAGAAGGTGTAACCACATGGCTGTGTCATCCTTTTACAAGTCCGTTTTTTTTATTGTGATGACAGTTATATGGACAGTAGAGGCACATTTTTGCCTTCACTGTTATGTTCCGTAGCAAGTCCAAATCGATAACATTGCCCTGTGCATTGTATGTTCTGTGTGTGAGTGAAAGCTTGCCGATACGCGCGGCTCAAGCAAAGATGAAACACATGACAGAGCAAAGAGCATCAAGGGGTGCCAGCGGGGGGTTCCGTGGCTTGGGCAACAACTGCAAAGTTTGATCAAAAGGGTGCACTCTCGCGTGTGCTACATCGACAGAAATCAGTACACGGCTCCTACCTTTGTATGTGCTTGTGCTCTCACTGCTTACTTCATGTTGAGGAGACAGAGAGCACAAAACCCACTTCACACGCGGGAGTGGCCGTATTCTCTCATGCCATCATTTTGTATATGTAATTACGCCGGATCGGATCTTATAGGAGTGAGCTGCTAGCCTTACTTCGTATAACATTTCAATTTGTTGCTTTTGCATTCATTGCTTTGGCCTCGCGACAAAACTCCGACTTTTTTGACGATGGCCTTTCTTTCCAGCTCAGTCAGCAGGCCCATAGGTATAAGTGGACTCAAGCTCAAGACCTTTAAACAATGGGACAATTTCACTCGAGGCATGTATACATGCAGTGGTGAAAAAGTTTCTAGCACAGTGTATTAATGGTTGATGTCGTGAGTTGGGTACTGGTGGCAGGTTTGTCTGTTGGCTTGTCATGTGATGGGAGGTACATGTGCTATCCCGCTTCATGTGACTGTCACAAAATGTGTAGGTGACTGATGTTGTGAGCATTTGCGCTATCATCATCAGCCTATCTTACATACACTGCAGGGTGGAGGCCTCTCCCAAGGAACTCCAACGCACTCCATCCTACGCGAGCTTATCACCTTTTATGCCGCCACACTTCTTAATTTCGTCACTCTGCCTTACTCTTGGCCGTCCCTGGCTGTGCTTCCCATTTCTTGATATGTATTCCGTCGCTCTAACTGTAATTTTCACTGTACCACAATTCCTGGTCAGGTTTTCTTTGGCAGGGGCCTTCTTGAGCAGGTTGTTTCCAACGCTGCCACTGCAGTGTTAGGCGAGATCCCATCACACAGACAAAGAACGAGGAGGAGAAACTTTATTTTAAAAAATAATAAATTCAGGCAGGTATACTCGGCCCCCCAGTCCAGGGCTCCGCTGGCACGAGTGACTCACTGGGCCTGGTCAAGCAAAGCTATTTGGTTCTGCTTCTCTTCGTTCGCAAGCCTTGCCTCCCACTGCCTGTGAAACATGTGCGGTTACTTAGCAATGCGTGGGCTGTCTATGTGTGTGGGCCTCTCCATGCACTCTCACGTTACGTGCCTGAGTGTTGATGCATCTGACAACCGCAGGCAGGTGGGATATCTTTGACTTAGGTCGTATAAATTGGGAGAGCTATTGCTTCGTATGTGTCTCCAATCTGTGCTTTGATGGCTATCCAAGTCCTTATGTGAAGATATTTTCTGTGTTGTTCCTTTTGTTGATGAAAGATGTCGCACAAATTGGAAAGGGGTTCAACGTCCGGGCCTGCCGTATCTCAGTTGTTAAAGCCTCGAGCTATACAGGCTGCCATTATGTTCCCCTTCAAATCTTCGTGAGCTGCCACCATTCTCGGACACCATATATAATGTGATGATCTCCTGTTATGGGCTTCTTTAAATATTTTATTCACTCGACAGGACACACAACAGAGCGCTATTGGTGGGCTCTCTGTGTGCGCTCTGTTGTGTTTGTACCTGTATTGTGTCCCACCGATTAGTTGTGCTATACAGTCTACAGCGATGCTATACAAACGTGCCCTGTCTTCAACATTAGCGAGTTTTATTCACTAGTTTAGGTAGCATTCCTCACGAGAACATTAGGCATGCTGCCTGTGAATCTGCCAGCACCACCACCTATTCTCCGCTGCCTTCTGCATTCGATATGGCTATTGCTACTGCTGACGCCTCTGCCACTCGTGTGAAAGTCGTTTTTACCGATGCCGTTGTGGTGTGATCTTGTGCTACCAGTGCCACTTACACGTGTCCCTCTGCTCTCTTTACATACGTCTGTAAAGACGGCTTCTGGACTGTTTCCAAATGCTTTCTATAAGGTGTCGGTTCTTACCTTCCTCTTTCCTGCGTGATACATTGGACGCAAACAAGACTTTGCGGTAGTCGAAAGTTCATCTTGTCAGGTGACATATTAAAGAAGCTGTGTTCACTGACCTAGTCCAAGTGAAAAACATGCAGTGACGTATCGGGACTGGTACAGAGAAAAATGCAGTGGCACAACTGCTGTTGGAATCTGTTTATTCAAGCAACGGAGGACACCATCAACAGGACTGATGGGAATCCACTTATTAGACATGCCCATTCTTTACACCGTATTTTGGCTTAAAAGGTGACTTACAGCTCTTGCCCACTTAAGTGTAATCAAGGAAGTCGTTCGGGTCCCGGGAATGTCTCTGCGTGTTTTTGACTTTGACTTGGACAGTGGACCCCAACTTCATCTTCATTAAACAATGCCATATTCATAGAGTTTATGCCCTAATCTTGGCTTCCAGTCACCGCATCTAATCGTGTCAGACACGCGAGGCGCAGTCATTAAATTCATATTATTGGCATGAAGAAGAAGAGACAAACGAAATTTGAGTTGGTGTTTATTCATTCACTGCATAATCTCTTCCCCAAAGTCATGCACTTCTGTCAACGATGCATAAGCTGCCGCAAGCCTTTGTAGTAGAACTCTTCATTCTGAGAGTTCAGGAAGAGTTCGACGTGAGCAATGACTTTTTTTATTGTCCCGACACTATTTACTGCGCAATCTCCTCTTCATACGAGTGAAGAGGAAGAAGTCACTTGGTGCAAGTTCCGGCGAATATGGTGGGTGAGGCAAAATTTCGCAGCCTTAGGAGGCTGAGTCACCATCATCTGTGCCGAGTGAGCCGGATTTTCCTGATGGGTGCTGCCATTTTTGTTTTGGTGCCCTAGCGGTGTTGCGCCAAATTATATAGAACAGAAGTTTTATATTACGCTAAAACTAGACATCTGCACACTCATTTTGATGCCGAGTGCTGAAGGCCCATGTACTTGGATTTAGGTGCACGTTAAAGAACCCCAGGTGGTCGAAATTTCCGAAGCCCTCCACTACTGCGTCTCTCGTAATCATATCGTGGTTTTGGGACGTTAAACCCCAACAATTATTATTACTATATTTTGATGCCTATTGTTTATGCCTTTTATATATCACACTGATAATGCAACTTTATGAACACCCCTTGTAGTGGAATTTGTTAAAGAGACACTAAAGGGCAGATAACATTTTATGCGTTAGTGAAAGATGAATGCTTGGGAACATTTAAAACGTGAATATTATACACAGCAGCACTTTCGTAATTTAGAACTTAAGGAAAACATAGGACATTGTTTGCAGCACCAGTGGCGGTCGCATGGGTATGTGACCTCCATTATTGGAGGTTTGACATGTTGTCTTTAGTCTGCAAACTCTTCGCTCTTGAGGAGAAACGCGTTTTTTTTTTAACTACTATGTGCATCGTAATGTAGTGCACACCAGATCTACAGCAGCTTCAAACACCATGCGGTGTAGATTGCGTCTTCATGCAAAAAAAATTTGGGTGTGCAACACTGTATTTGATAATCCACACACACACAACACACACACACACACACACACACACACACACACACACACACACACACACACACACACACACACACAAAATGTGGTATGTCGCTCCTGCTGCACAGTGTTGTTCGATGTGCCGATAGTAACGTTAAAATGTCCATGTGGCCTGCGTCCGGCATAAAGTGGTGTCGCTGTCACTTGTGCACATCAAAGCCGTAGTCATGCATTTTGATTGCAAACCTGACTTATTGCATTGGCAAACCAGCACACATTGAACCTGTTCTAGGCATTATAACAAAAACAGAGTTATGCGGACACCGACGCGCTGCAAGCCACAAATAACGCTTGACAGTGGCGTGTATTTACTATAAAATGCCGTTTAAACAGCCGATATTATCTTCAGTCAGCAAAAAAAACAAAAGGATGCCATACAAGTCATTCTCAGCTTGCAACGCACGGCAATGCGATTTGCAGATGGTGGCAGCGCTTAGAACACTGCCATCTATGCATTTTTCACTGCGGTTGCCATCAAACTGTCTCAAATATGCTTTACAGCAATAAATAGAATGCATTGCAGTGAAGCATTCAGATAGCGATACGTGATCCTCTGTCAGCGTTCATTACTAGCGTGTGCACTCACTCCTATGCTTGATGCATGTGTTCTTCGATTATTTGCGTGCCTAAACGTTAAAAATTATTCAGCACAATGGGGCATCAGCCATATTATGTTGGGCGGATTATGAAATGTATTCTGCAAGCTGGCAATCCCACATAGAAGGTTCTCGTTTGCAACAAGCCTTTTCTTTAGTCCTTTTTTTGACTGGATATGTAGCTGGTTTTTTAGTTAGTTTGATTTTCTTTTAGTAGAAATGAGGTTTTAGCATCATGACCTTGTCACTATTGCCGCTCTGCACTACACATCTGGCACATTGAACTAAAGCCAGCATGTAGCATTCTTATGTGTGAAGAGCCTGATTGATTTCTGTTGTGTGACTGTTGGTCTTGCCTCCTTGCTTATTTATAGCAGCAGTTCCTGTTTGCACATTCAACAAGTGTAGCAACACATCACAGGCATACTGTTGTACTGCTCCAAGTATTCCAAAACTCCATTTCGTATGCTCCAAACACGCTCCAAAACAGATTTTGTTGAGCTCCAAACTGCTACAAAACGCAGTTACTTTTGCTCCGAATCTGCTCCAGAACGAGATTTTCTGGCCCCAGAAATTGCTGCAAAGCCTAAATTGGCTGGACCACCACTGTACGTACCTTTAGTGACCCTTTAAGTATTTTGATAAGCTGCTGTGCTGCTGGTTAAAACAAAACCTTCAGTTTAGCATCAGATTTTTAGTGCAAAAGCCCTTGCTTGATCTCCAAGCAGTTTTGGAGCACCACAGCACCGGGCTCTCATTAGATTTAGTGGGGTGTAAAGAGCAGGTTCATGAAGACTGCATGGCTGCTCATGGAGTGAGTTTCAAAATGTCTGCACAAGCTTAACTGCTTAAACTACTCTGTCTTGTCTTGCCCGACATTGTCTCATTTTGCCCTGCAGATTTCGGCAAAATGATTACACTTTCGAACAATGAAAATGGGTCATATTTATGTACCGCATGCCTTGTATCCAAAAGAAAATTCCTGTTATGTTTTTTATCGTACCAAATGAAAGGTTTTTAAATATTCACTACGTATTTGCAAAGTTTTGTCGCATTTGGCCTGCCTTACCCTACACGCCTGCAGTTTTCTTCTGCAGCAGCCATGCAGTGATACGCACTCTTCAGCAGGGCCGTAACTAAGGGGGGGTCGAGTGGGTTCCGACACCCCCTGAAATTTTTTCACGCTTAACTTTTCTGGTAACACTAAAATACTTGCACGCCTTCACAGCGACCACAAGTTGCCAAAGTTAGCCGTTCTACACACAAACACTCCCCGAAAAAAAATTCCTGGGTATGGCCGTGCTCTTCAGGGCTTCATTGAAAACATTTACTTTAGTGAGGAAAAGGCAGCTTGGTTATGAACATTTAGAACTTACCGGGACATTGAAAGAAAAGACAGTTCAGTGGGATAACTGATCAGCTATTTCGACGTCCCTGGATAAAAGAGTGCTGGCCTCGGTTCGTGTGGCGTAGTGTGATGCAATCCAGCCTTATGCGTACCTGCCAACTCTCCCGATTTCTGATTAGTCCTTCCGAATGTACGTGCGCGGACATAAATCTCCCGATGAATATCCATAAGCCCGCCCGAAATGAAAATAACGTACAACGGACAGCAGTTCTAAAGCTATTCCGGCGTTGAGGAGCCCCAGCAGCTTTCTGCGGGACCCCCGCCCTCTAAGGTAAAGAGAGGGCAGGCCGCCACGTCTTTGCGTGGCCTTGGTTATTTACGGTTCGGCATGTTGTCTTTGTCTCGGCGAGGAAATCGCGATGGCATCACACTGCAGCGCACGCAGAGTTAGCTTCGCCATCGAGCACTGTTATGGGGCGAAGCTTTCAACGTGTGGGAAGGGTCTACTAGATTTCGGGGGTCGTAGCACATTTTGCCGTGCGCACGGCGTCCGAAAGCTTTACTGCTATCATTCAGAGCTGTGCATGAGGTCACTGCGGCTAAAGCGATCAGCACGTTTGCGTCTTTTTTACAGCCAGGCTGTATTAGTCCAGCCTGTGCAGTCGTCGTCCTTGTCGTAGTAGTCACGCAGTTGACGCGGCCGGAGGGGAGAATGAACAGATAAAAATAAAACGAAACGATGGTGATGATGACGCTCGAAATATTAAAGGGACACTAAAGAGCAGAACGATTTTTCGCGTATTAGTAAAGTACTCTTTCACGATACCAAAAACACCACGCTTGCTGCGAGAAGACGCTCTGTAAGCGAGAAAACGCGCAAAAACAAAATGTAGGTGGCGACGCCACCTTGAAGTTTCCGCACCATTCGCCGTGACGTCAAATGTTTTGACGTACTAGGGACTACGTAATTCCTAATCGATAAAAATGAATTACATTGTCCTCTGAGGGGGCCCTAGATTTAACATACCAAGTTTGGGGTAATTTTGTTGAGCCAATGGCGCCAAAATACGATTACACTTTGAAATTCGTGACGTCACGCGGGAAGATTTCGGCGCGAAATTTAAAAATGAAACTTTGAACTTGAATTTCTCCTTTATTAATGAACCTATGATGGCGAAATTAACGACGTTAGAGTTCTCAGAGCACAATTTATCGATCTAAGCATATTCATTGTTCTCTTTAGTGTCCCTTTAAGCGCGCGCATTTCAAATCCAGTGGCGGATTTACGACACCACGTGACCTCGCTTGCCAATCGCATACACACGCGCTTACAGCTTCACTGACCGAAGATGTCCGAACTGGCACAAATTTTTGTTTCCTGTATTTTAATTACGTATTGATTTTACCACACACACACGTGCGCACAAAGGAAGGGAGGGCGCCCCTCCTAATCATCTAAAGGGGGCGCCGATGCTGGCTCACACCGTTCGTTAGCCTGTCGGACCTGTGACGTCATTGTTTAATGTGACGGTTATGGTCAGGCATGTTTTCTGTCGATAATGGCGGCCGAGGAGTCCTTGTGCTACATTCCAAGAACGGTTTCCTTCTCACCTTTGTCCCTCAGAAAGGCGGGGACCAATGACAGGCTGTTGTGAGAAACACGTGATCACTTCATTTTCATTTTTGCGTTCATCTCGGGGCTCCTTTTTTCTTTTCTTTCGAACTCGACCAATGGGCGGGGGGGCTGTGGTGAACCCCCCCCCCCCCCCAGACACACGCACGCACGCACACACAGGAAATTGTTCCTGTGTATACAGAGCCAGTTCATGATATTTTGTTTAAACAAAATGTTTATCCTTGTCCCTCATCTTTTCAGTCTACCTTTTCCCGTGCGTCCATTGGCCACCTGCTGCGGTCTCAAGCGAGACTGGCAGTATTGTAAATAGAGAATAAAAAAAGACCACTTTAGCATCGCTGCTGTGTAAATAAGAATGCTTCACCGTCCTACGTGCTTTTCCGTGATGGGCGATACCCATATATATATATATATAGATTGTCAAAATATTTTGCTATAGCGATATAGGCGCTCGCTCGATCCGTTCTGTTATCGTCTGCACGCAGCCACAGGCTCCTGCTGTCGTCTGCTGGATTTTTTTTTTTCAGTTGATATATCGTTTTATTTGCGACGGTCATCTCGGTAACTCCCGCGAGAAATTGCGCGATCGATCGACGTTTGCAGGAAACGCGCGATAAACGAAAAACGGCGGCGGTATCAGCGCTTTGCAGTGACCAGCGCTCCTTCCTTTAGTTTTTTTAGCCTCCCACTAATTCTCCGTTCCAATTTCGATGCTTACACGGTTATGTGGAGAGACGCAGTGCACGAAATACGTTCCGGGCCCCTTAATCGTAATCCTGTGCGCGGCCGGGCAGCTATAGCTGCAGCTCTGCGTTGTTCTTGTGAACGCGTTCCCGCATATATTACGGCGTGCGGTTCAATTTCTTCTCCGTCGATATGTGTTTCCTTTTTTGCGGCGGATTCATTGCCCGGATGTATTATTGCGGATTAAAACTGCTCGCTTTGCAGATCCGCTCCCGCTTGCCGGAAATGAGCAGTCTTTCTTTCTTTCTTTCTTTCTTTCTTTCTTTCTTTCTTTCTTTCTTTCTTTCTTTCTTTCTTTCTTTCTTTCTTTCTTTCTTTCTTTCTTCTTTCTTTCTCTTTCTTTCTTTCTTTCCATTCATTAATTCATTCATATTTTGACCCGATTTCCCGCTGGTCAGGGCTGCGGGAGTGGGCCATAAATTCCGCCCGATCAGAGGGATATCAAATGAGATTAGCGATATAGCATAAATCCGACATATGTGGAAACGATTAAGCTGCTGTGTACGTATAAATGCATGCGTGATTAGTTTTTGTCGTCTGCTACATCGTTCGCTTTCGTTTTTTGGACTGCTTAGCAGACGACCGCAAAATGACGTTCTGATCGATGCACATTTCACTCGCCCTCCTTCAATATCAAGCGCCTTTAGCACGTTTGTTCGTAGATTTTATGGTCCTTTTTTTTTTCTTTCGAATTTCTGGACTTGCTTATCGCCCATCTATCTCCTTCGCTGCTGCAATCTGAATATGATATGCGCGCTTCCTGTGTCTGATCATCTGCTGCGAAGGCTTTATAGGCTTAGCGTCGAGTGACTCGCCCATGCACGATAAAGCGAGGCTTTAAAAACTGTTTGAGTTTCTGATTTGACGGTGATAAATGAAGCCGTATATGCCATCGCACTCACGGTTAGCGAGTGTCGAAAACACTGACTAACCGATTATCGTTGTTTGCAGTGAGTTAAGTGTTGACAGCTATCTAGCAGAAAAGGGGGGGGGGGGGTTGGGGGGTTTCTAGATTTCGGCGCGCCATGTTGTTCCGTGCTTGGAAACGCTTGCGGACTCTGACCTGTAAACATGCTTCGGCGACGTGACGGTGGTGCGAGGAAAGCCGATGGAACAGTACTGCGAAGCGCACTCAAAAGGTCAGTTGTCTACGGTTTCATTTGGCGCTCGTCATAGGCGTGAGCCCGGGGGTAGGGAATTATACTCTCTCCTCCCCCCTCCCCCAATGAAGAACCCAGCGCACGCCTATGGCTATCGTGCTCAGTGGCGCATGTCATAGTGGGGTCCTGACCCCCCCTTGTGTTCAGGCTGACGGGTGGGACACACACCCCTTGCAAGGGTCGCCACCTAGATATTTAGGCTTTCGAACATATTTGAATTCACTCTCCGTGAAACCAAATCTGAAGTCTTGGAGTCTGAAGCCCATGCATCCAAGATCTATAGTGGTATAGCCAGAAAAAAATTTTTGGTGGTCGGTTTCAACCGTACTTTACGTATGTTCGTGCGTGCGTTTGTATGTGTGCATGTATATATACACATGCACAACTGAAAAATTTCGAGAGGGGGGTGTTCCCGCCCCTCCCCCTCCCCAGCTACGCGAGTGCCTTCCAATAAGCTGAAACGAAGTACAAGTGAAAGCTGCTTTCCGTTTCAAAAGGCACTGTAGAGCACGAAGTTTCTGAAAAATTACGGCTTACCTACTTGTGACGTGTAGCAAATGTTTATTACAATGTTTATTACGCTTGGCTTTGCAATGCAAAGTAAATAAGGAATTCCCGATCACCGACCGTTATTGATTTATATCGACGGTTTTGTGGAAATCATTGTCGACGAAGAATGAATACCATTGCTGGACTATGGTTGGGTTATTTAAGAAATAGACACCGAGCGAACATAAACATGCTTTACTAGAAAGCTTCCAGGGGTGGATCGCGGGAGGATGCTTCTAATATGCACACACTATGCGGAATGTAGCTGAAAGTTATAGAAAAGCTGTACCTTTGCGCGTTAGAACAAAAAACTGCTTGCATTTTCATTTGATTGTTACATTTAGAAAGTAACTGCACCATTGTACGCTTCTGCTGAAATACAGAAAAGACACGTAGCCAGCAAGGACGGGCACGATACAGGACAGAAGAGGGCGTTCTGTCTCGTGTCCTTTCCTGCTGGTTACGCCGTCTCTTGTGTATTTTAGTAAACATTTATAATTTTATTTATTTTAGTAAGCATTGGGGGGGCTATGCCCCCCCCCTCCCCGAAATGTTGGTGAAGTAGGCGTTTATACCAAAAATAAATATTGAAAATAGGCGTTTTTCTCAAATAGCCAAGGTTTTCAGCAAAGCCCCCCCTCCCCCCCCCCCCCCAGAAAAAAATTCCTTACTACGGGCGTGCGTCAGACTTATTTCTCTATGCTCGACTGCGTTGGCTGTCGCCAACCTTGCAGAGAATGCAAGGTTCTTCCGTTTTATGGCAGTCATTGCGTTAACAAAGGGAGCGAACAGCGAACCCGCACGACGAGCCGACGCGCGCGGTGATGAAGCATCTTGGGATAGCAAGCACTAGTTTGCACTGGCTCAGCGCGGCGCGGTCCTAATCAAACCACAATCCCCTCCGAAATACATGGGGAGTCCGCTTCCGTGAAGAAAAAAAAAAAGCCAACTTCTTCGCGTGTTTCGCAGCGCCCGACGTTAAATATGTCAAGTGTTCCGGCGATTTTTGTTCGATGTAGCCGTAAATTTTCGTGTGTACGTATTGACGTTAAAGCGTTGCCGCGTTCGAAAATAGGTCGATATAAAGAATAATTCTATTTACTCGAGTTCGATGTAGTGGGGTTCTACTGTATACACGTCAAAAACGTGAAAGTTACTTTCTAAATATAAAACATAAACGTTTTCAGGATATACATTTCATAAAACAGAGATTCATGCAACATATCAGCAATCTTCAGCCTTCTATGTTCAACAGGAAGAAATGAACGGCTGTTGCAGACCGCTCCGCGGCAGTCCTCTGAGTACGATCGATGGTACAACGCGAACGTCAACAATTGGCGTTCTTCTCGCGAAAAACAAAACTTCTCGTGCGGTAATCTGCAAGTGATGCCTAATCGTGGCAGATAAAAAATGTTGACCTTAAGAACACATCCGAGATCTTGAGATGAAGCAACGAAACGATCCGGAGAAGATCGTGATAATTTCTGAGGTTTGACGTCTCAAAACCACGATGTGATTGGGCACGCCGTACAGTGAAGGGCTCCGGAAATTTCGAACATCTGGGTTTCATTAACGTTCCAGTATTTCCAGTATTTCACCGCCATCTAAATGCGACCGCAGCTGTATAGTGATCGAACCCGCGGCCTTCGGGTCAGCACTCGAGGATCCGGGGAAAACGAAATATGCTCGAGAGTACCTGTTTACAATGCGGTCCGGTTTGCCGCACTTTCGCTGTCCACGCTACTGAAATCTGACAAGGGTAGTTACACATGGGTTACTGATGCGACCGGTGTCGAAAAACTCGCAGGGTTATGCATTCGCCCAAGATGACTCGAAGGTGAAAGCCATCGTCTTTGCTTTCTCATTCAACTGCTTTGATAACCACCGAGAATGTCAGGGTTCATTTCCGACTCGAACCGTGACTTTGATTCACCCATTTGAATTTTTCGCCCAAAGGCGACGTCGCCCACGCACGCAGCATTTTCTGCAATAATTTAAATTAGTTGTTAAGGCAGTGAGCTAGGATCGCATTTTTCTCGTTTTTGAGGATTTTCGCACATATTTCTTGCAACACCCATGTAGAACAACATTCTGGAGATGAGCTTGTTTCTAGGCGACACATGTTGACATCTTCACATACAATCTTTGTCGTGTACTAAGTGCTCTTTTCAAGCGAGATTCCTGGATTTGAACTCTTTCATACCACGCGTTTGACGTCTAGTTCTAACGACATACCTGCAGTATGAATAAATAAATACGCGGTACTCAACTCAGTCATTGGGTTGGTGAACAGTTTGACTATCTTGTAACAATCAAACATAGGCCGGTGTTGGTAGAAGGCATTGTCGACATTATCTTCAAAAGATCGTTAAATAGATGTGGCTGCCATCTGCAAGGGCTGCAGATATAGGTCTATGCATGCATACAACAGCATGTAACGTGGAGCTTCAAGAGCCGCTCGACCCCTTGCTTGTCGCTGAACGTGAAGTGCCGTAATTATAATAATAATACGACTGGAGGTGCATAGCCGTGGAGTTGAAAAAAAAAATAAGAAAGAACACGACCCGATCGGAATGACGTTTAGGGAAGAAAGGGGAACTGAAGGGAAGGTGAAATCGAGGGCGGAGTTTACACGAACGGCTGTCGTGGTGGGCCAGTTGGTCTGACATTATTGCGGCGAGAATCTAGCGCAAGGAATTACGCATGCGCAAGAGACGACAGTCTAGGACGAGCGCTCGTGTGGGTGTCGTGTAACTACTCACTGCACATCGACAAGCGTGGACGATTTCATCGCGAACGAATGCAGCGGAGTGACGTGCGTGGCGGCGTCACCGTGAAAAAAGGTCGCGAGCGTTGCGCACGACAGCGGGTCGTTTTAAGCGCCCGAGGTAAAGAGCAGCAACGATTGAAGTTGTTCGCGTTGTTGCAAATCGCGGTGACGGCGCAGGATAGAGTTTCACTCGCGTTCCTTCCCGTGCCGTAGTTCTACGGGCGCGTCGAAGTTGCTACAAGCCACTCGACGAACGAAAGGGAGGGCTTTCCTTCCAGGCTGTCGGTGTTTCTCGGTAATCGGAAATTTCCGCTAGCGCGATTGAGTTTGCTTCCACTGCGAACCGCCTACTTTCTTTCTTTCTTGTCGCTACGCGCCCTTCACTTACCTACGCCTCCCCATTAGGGAACAAGTGGGCGAGGCCTCTCACTGACGTGCGCCTGCCAGTGAAGCTGTCGAACGCAGGCTTCGCCTATACGCAGGCTTCTCCTTCGGTCCCTTCGCGTAGTGTTATCCTTTGGGTTTTTGTCGACGGCGGAGGCTCAGGCCTTGTGGGCAGAAGGCGGTGGAGGGGGATAATCTTTTTACCCGTACATCCCGCCTTCTCGTTAAAATCCCCCGGACGCGATGCCGTTTTTGGGTCCACTATTTGAAATGTCAGCGCCGTCGCCTGCGGCCATTGGCCACATAAAAAAAAAGAAAGGAAGGAAAAAGTTGCGCGCTCTCTTCGACACTTGTGCTCGAGCGGGCGCGCCTGCTCGACTGGTGGCGACATCTGCGAGTGGGAAAGAGGGGAGAGAGATGAGGGATTGAGGGAGAAGCTTGAGATGCGAAGGAATTCGGGTGGAGGAGGAGGGTTTTCCCGAAGGTCTCCCCTCGCTTGCGGTCTGTGCTTTGGGAAGGGACAGGCGGGAGGCATTCCTCCTCGATGGCGAGCGAAGGGAAAAGAAATGGTCTCTGAGGAGCTGAAAGTCCCGATGGAGCGGCTGTGCCGGTTCGGAGGCGCCCGGTTTCGGGAACCACGTCGGTCATTTCAGTGCTAACCCGTTTTAATTTCTTTCGCTCGTTCTCCATGTTCTAGATGGAATTTGGTTTGGATTGAGGCAGCGGACCCGTTTTCGTAGGAGTGGCTGTGGAGAGATACTGCTGAATGCCACCAGTATATCGTCTACCTTGAGAGACAAGAAAAAAGAATCACCGCCAAAGCACACCGTCCAGATCGTTAACCAGCGAAGTGCGGCCCGCGCTATTTATCGCGAGCTGGGTACCTGTAGAAGTTTCTCCTGTTGTAGCTTTTGATTTCTCTACCACCACATTAAGAGATGCGTGCGTCAAACTTTGCATATGGTGACGTTAGCTTAAGCGATATTAGGAACACCTGAAGTATTTTATGGGTAGCGATTCATGCTGCGGGAGGTATCAGTCGCTGGCTAGTTATGCTGACAAAACCCGAGAGGAAAATAAGTGCAAAGCTTGCGTCTCGTCAGACCTTTCGAGGTGGCGCATGCTAGCATTGATTCTTGATTGCAGTTTTTGCGCACTCACAGACCGCCACATTTTCCCATATACAGCATCGCCGTAAGAAGCGGCTGGAATTCGCAGCCATTATCGCGGTGGCGAAAGCGTTTCACCAATCGCTGTAGCAAGATAGCACCAATGCGGGTCCCGATGGTGGAAGCCGAGGCGTCAGTGGCGAAACAGTTCAGTGTGCAGACGGAGTTAATGTTCTGGCGGGGCCATTGCACCTTGTCGGACGATGTGTAGTAGCACACGGGGAGAGATCTGTATCGCGTTGGGGAACGGCCATCTAAGGTGATCGCTAACCGGTGCTTACCTAAGGCGCAGAAACCTGGAGGCTTACGAAAAGGGCTCAACTTAGATTGAGGACGACGCAGCGAGCAGTGGAAAGAAAAACGATAGGCGTATCCTTGAGGGGGCGAGAAGAGAGCAGAGTGGGTCAGGGAAAAAACGGTTGTGAAGGGCATCCTAGTCGAAATCAAGAAGAAGGAATGGGTGTGGGCATGGCATGTAACGCGTAGGCAAGATAACTGCTGGTCATTAAGTGTAACAGACTGGATTCCAAGAGAAGGCAAGCGCGCGAGGGGCAGGCAAAAAGTTAGATGGTTAGTTGAGATTAATGGCGAATTCCACTGGGAGAACAGGACCATTCAAAAGCACGCTGAAAGTGCTCTCTTCAGAGCCGGCGTGCTTCAGGGGTCGAACAATAGCAAAGTACTGTCATCCAGTGTAGAGCGGCAGCGCTTTTGCTACAGCCAGGAGCAGCTTGAAGAAGAAGAAGAACTTTATTAATGCGCACAGGTATGTCCTGGTGCAGATGGGTGGAGCCCCTATTCCAGGGCCCCACTGGCTTCTGCGGCTCGCCGGGCCTGGCCGAGGGTTGCCAGCTGGCCTCCCAAGTCCAGATCGGAGAGTCGCGCCTCCCACGACCAGTTTGTTAGTGAGTCTTTGACTAGCGGCGAGACGGCGCCTGCAGGGCGCATCTGGCATTCGTATGTGATGTGGCGGAGTGTTGGTGTGTCTTCACACCAAGGGCATTTATTTTCGTGTCTGTCGGGGTACATCTTGTGCTGTAGTCTTTGCAAGTGAGGAAATGTGTTTGACTGTAGTCGGCGCCAATCTCTCGCTTGGCCCCTTTTGAGCTTGGGATGGGGAGGAGCCTTGGATCTTCGTCCGAATCTCTGAAACTCCAGAATTTCTCGAGGCGTGCCGGGTGTGGGGGCGTTCGTTGGGGCGGCGTGCTCCGCGGCTCGGCCTGTCATACCTCGAGCCAGGCGGTCCACCCGTTCGTTGCCGTCCACTCCGGCATGTGCTGGGCACCAGGTTATTCCGTGGTCCTGTGTGAGGGTCGGTCCCAGGATGTGTAGGACACTGGCTGGCAAGACTCCCCGCAGGTATAGGCGGCATGCGTCCTGTGAGTCTGTAAGTATATATGCCGATTGTTCCTTGGCTTCGGCGGCTCGTATGGCCAGGGCTACAGCCGCGGCTTCCGCCGTTGCAATGGATGAGGTGCGTACAGATGCAGCCGCGACCGTGCGCTCCCTATTTGTCGCGACCGCAGCGAAAGCGGGGCTCGGTGTTGCTGTGCGCGGGTACAGACTTGCGTCCGCAAAATACGTGTCTGGGTCGTCCTGCCTCCTCAGCAGAGCTGTCGCCCTAGCTCGTCTTCGTTTTGCGTGGTATGTAGGGTGCATGTTGCGCGGAATGGGGTCTACATGTAGCCGTGTTCGCAGTGCGTGTGGTAGCATTTCAGTCTCGTCCCCGCAAAACTGCGGCGCCAGGGGGTAGTGTAGGCGTCTCAACACACAACGTCCCTGGGGCGTCGCGTTGAGTCGCTCTCGCTGAGCGATGATCGTGGCTGCGGCGAGTTCTTCGTAGGTGTTGTGCATCCCTAGCTCCAGTAGGCGCTCCGTGCTGGTGCTCTCTGGAAGGCCGAGCGCCGCCTTGCAGGCGATTCGGATCAGTTTGTCCACCTGGTCAGTCTCGGTGCGGCGCGTGGCTTGAAAGGGTAGCGCGTAAGTTATGCGACTAATGACGAAGGCTTGCACCAATCGCAAGGTGTCCGCCTCCGTCATTCCCTCCTTGCCACGCGCGATTCTGTTGACGAGTGCGGAGATGCTGCGGTACCGTGCGCTTGAGTTTGGAGAGCGCGATGCAGACGCTGCCCGTTTCTTGTACGTGCATCCCGAGAACCCGAATATTTGGTGTCCTCTCGATAGGTTCGCCATCGAGAAATAGTTGTAGGGCCGGTGCTCTATTCACCTGAGTGTGCTTGGGTCTGACGTGTAGGTAGGCCGACTTGGAAGGGGCGCATTTCATGCCTGCTTCTTTCGCAAAGGCCTGGACCATGTCAATGGCCCTTTGGAAGGTGTCCTGCCGGTCGCCGTACGAGCCTCGAGTGGCCCAGAGCGTGATGTCATCTGCGTATATGGCGCATCCTAGATCATGATGTTTCTCCAGTTGTGGTGCTAGTTTGCGTAGGCCGATATTAAATAGTAGCGGTGATAGTATCGAGCCTTGAGGGGTGCGTGGTCCCGGTAGGTCGTACGGGATTGAGCGTGTCGTACCGATTCCAACGCAGGCGGTGCGGTTGCTCAAGAAGTCTTGCACGTAGCTATATATTCTGTCTCCACACCGGACGTCTTCGAGCCCCTCAAGAATGGTGGAGTGCGAGATAGTGTCAAATGCTTTTTGAATGTCGAGTGCGAGCAAAATTCTGTCCGGACTTCCCTGTGGTGGGTTCGGGACTTCGTCTTTCAGCAGTAGGAAAACGTCTTGAGCCGATACTCCTCTCCTGAAGCCGAACATTGTGTACGGAAGCAGGTCTTTTTGCTCTAGGTCTCTAATCTGTTGAGGACTACTCGCTCGAAAAGTTTGCCCAGGCATGATGTGAGCGATATGGGCCGTAGTTGTTGTAGTTCACGCGGTTTACCAGGCTTCGGTATTAGAATTATGTTCGCCGTTTTCCAATCGAAGGGTAGTCTACCGTTGGGTTTCCATACCATGTCGTTAAAGAAGTCGCTAATTGGATGGTCGCATCACTCAGGTTTCTCAGCACTGCGTTGGCAACCCGATCAGGGCCTGGTGCCGTGTTCTTCTTGAAAGTCTGAGTAGCGGCATAGAGTTCTGCGAAAGTGATGGGGGCATCAAGATCTCCGTTTTCTTGGCCGTGATAGTCTCTGGGGCAGGTTGAGGGTGTCTGTGCTTCTCCGATGTAAGTGTCCTTAAGCAGTTGGATGAGCTCATCTTCCGTACCTGGGTATTCTCCGATGAGTTTCCTCATGACGTTATTTGTTTCCGTGCGCGTGCTGGTTGGATCCAGCATGCAACGAAGAATAGCCCAGGTCTTTTTGGTACTAAGGGTGCCTCGTAGGGAGTCGCAGAAATTTCGCCAGGAGCAGCTTGAAGTGCTTGCGCCTGAACTGCGGAGAGAGTCACTTGACTTTTAAACGTCATATTCCCCTTATCTGTTTTTATTTTGCTTAAGCCGGCGAGCGCGGCGGGAATGGTAGCAACTATGTATAGTTTGACGCCGCCGGTATTGGCCGTATTGTCGCCGTTTGTGCGAGTAGTTGCGATGACGACTGTGAAGTATACGCTGTATGTTTGCTGGATGCGTCGTTGCACAAACGTAATTGCAGACGGGAATGATGTCGCACATGCGACCGACAAATATCACGCGTATTGTGCTGCTGGCCCGCAGAGAATGCCGGGTATTCGAATGTTCTGATCACATGGTATATTTCTCCTCACTCGTCAGCCTCTCACCTGCTCTCCGGATACGTGCCGCATTCCAGTGGCAGATCGAGGGGCCCTGCTCTCAGTGCTCGGCCCCCGACAGCTCACTGCCTTACTCCTGTTCTCTCAATGCAATTCGCCATAAGGAGTTAGCACAGGACCGGGTTCATTGGACAAACGTGAGACATGCTCAAGGACATTATTTAGCCGCGAAGTAAAACACACACAAAGGGAGGAACACAAGGACAGGGTGAGCGGTGAAAGCTCGTCCTGTCGTCAGTCCTGTATGAATGAACGACCCAGGGAGCATGAACTCAAATGTAATGAGGGATGGCTTGGCGCATTTGCCAATGCACTGCAAAACCTGCAAGTGTCAACCACGTTTTAAAGAGATGAAAATTTTAGGCAGAAGCAAAATTAGACTGCGCGTAAGTTGATGGGAGCGTACCACATAAAAAAAGGAAGGGGCAAGTTATATCATTGATGTGTCTGTTGCTTTGTACGTATCGGAAAAGAGATTGTTTGATCGCTGGATAGCCTAAGGTTGCGATAAGACTGCGCATGTATGTTGTAGTGCCGCTCGTCCTGTCGCTGTGCTCCTCCCTTTGTGTGTGTTTGCTTCGCGGCTAAATTATGTTCTTAAGTGAATACCAACTAGGCCAGCAAACAGTCTCGTTAAAATGAAAGATACCTCTGCCCTGCAGTGAGCGTGGTCAGGCTTATGATGATGACGATTTGAGGTGGCCGCAATAGTGGCCGATCCTGGAAATAGTGCAATAAGGAAGGACACTTGACTTGTGAGTGATGGACCGAGTAGATGCACTATTCCATAAGCGAGGGGAAATGGGGCAGGCAAAGAGGCTGGATTTTAACGACGAAATTGTGATTTTATGAAGTGTATTTAATGCACGGAGGATATTGCCCCGTTTGGTTCTGACTGTTGGTTGTGAGAGAAATTGAATTATTTGTAGGGCGAACCTGTGCCAAGCAAAAGAAAACGCTCGCATAGCTAACTTTATGCAAAACGTCTTCAGTCAGTGTCAGTGGGCTTTTTACTTTATGGTTGGAAAGAACATACATAATTAATTTTACGGAAAGATGCCCCAGAGCACGAGACTGTAGCTCTTGTCAGGAAGTTATAAAAGCAGTACACGTGAAGTGCTAGAACAGTACGTAGAAAATGCAGGAAACGAAACTAGAATAAATTTACAAAGCATTACGATGCAGACTAGCAAATACTTGATTAAGAATCACGGTATGTTAGGCATTGATAAGATGTGATTAACTTTTCTGTTTTGTTTTTTGGAAAACACTAATCGGGTAGAATCCTTGATGTGTGGTGGGAGCCTATTCCATAATGATAAGGCAGTAAAATAAGCGGCATATCCTAGTTGATTGTGTTGTGGGCAGCAAGATATTACCACCAGAGGCAAATCTTTGTTTGCTTGGTATTTACAAGGTGATCACTTGAGAAACTGTCGGAAAAAATATTTACTGATTTCAATTTTCGAACAAATGATTTGTGAGGTTAAACCGGGCAGACTTACGTGTATGGACAGTATGCTGAATAAGGTATGTGGCCGGGTGGATGGTAAACATTACAATGGTGTTGTATTGGACATAATCACTCGTATTACTTGGCTGCCTGGTGTAGTGGCGTGCGTCGTTCTCCTTTCTTTTGTTATGGAATATGCGACGAGTCAGAGCTGGCAATTTAGGAAGTTATTCTTCAAACCCAAATCCATATCCCCGTTTCGTGCATCACGCTGGAGTGTTTCGCTGCTAAGGTCGCGGTCGCGGGTTCGATGCCCGGCTCCGGCGGCCGCACTTCGATGAGACGGAATGCAAAATGCCCGCGTACCTAAATTTCAGGGACACGTTAAAGAACCCTGCAGGTGGTCAGAATTAATCCGGTATCTCCGAGTGCGGTGTGCCGCGTAATCATGTCGTGGTTTTGACACGCAGAAGCTCCGCAGTTATTTTCTGTGTCACGATGTAAATTATTTTCCTGTCTATAACACCGAAAGAGGCGCCGACACTCATTATGCATGTACAGAAAACAGGAAGTAAAACACCAGCTCGTGAATATTTCTCGTCAACTGCAAACACTTGTTAAAAGCCTTCTGTATTAAACGATAATTTTGATGCTTTAATGGCACACCTAAATTAGTCATAATGTAGTTCAGCGCAAAAAACAGGCAACAGCGAGAGGACAAGGACACAGCGCATTCTTCCAACTAAAGTATATTGGATTGGGGCGCATGTATATATACACACAGGGAAAGCAAGAAAAGAAAAAAAAAACAGGAAGGCATGCGTAAGCATGCATGCCTTGCATCTTTCTGACAAAGAGCTTTTGTTTTTGGCGAGACATGGGAAGGGGGTGGTGTTGGCACACGTGTGTGACTTATCGGCACTTTTCTTGATTTCACCCTTTGGTTTTTACTTCCTGTTTTTTTTTCTTTTCTTGCTTTCCCTGTGTGTATGTATACAGGCGTCCCAATACAATAAACTTTAGTTGGAAGAATGCGCTGTGTCCTTGTCCTCTCGCTCGTCTGTTGCCTGTTTTTTGCGCTGAACTGCATTATGACTGACTCGTTCCAGCTCGCCCAACAAGCAACGTTGCACTTAAATTAGTTACAACACTTAAAACGCACTAAAGAGAGACAGTAAACCAGTGTATACCGATAGACTACTGTGCGAGGTCCATAGTTATAAGTTAGTTACTAGAAGACAAAATGTACGTCAATGATAGTATTTGAATATCACGCCGTATCTCAGTGCTTAGATACCGGTGGGGCCTCACGAATTTCAGGGCCTTTTTATTTTCATATTGGTGACATGGGCTCAATGAAGTTTTTTTTAAAGCTTACCATGTTAACTCTGTGGCTCTTTCAGACGAGAAAATGCTTCTTTCTTACCGATAATGAATTATGTAGGCCTTGCAGCTGGACAACGTCGAAATCTATGACGGCACGGTGACTCGATTCGTGAACTTCAAGGCGGCGTGGCCGTCAGTATTTTTTATTTGCGCATTTTTTCGCTGCAACAGTGCTGACTTTGGTATTGTGAAAGGGTAATTTACTGCTTTGGAGAGGGGACCGCCCTTCTTTTTGTAGTGTCCCTTTCAGTGCTAGGGACCCGTTTCTCTAGACTTGAGGTGACCAGTTAGCTACTGCCCTCGAGTTTTTTACCTGATCAATTTCAACTTCGAATGCGAACCTGTCACTTTAATTTTACCCGTTGTTTGCATCGCCTTTGTTGCATCGCCTTCAGGCACGCAACAATAGTTGTCGACGTCCCGCAATGTAATCGGATGACACTTTTCCACAAAACCGTCGGAGCAGCTTCTGGCTGTATTCTGTGTAAGCTCGCTCTCCTGTGTAGTAATTACTGATTATGAGATTACAGTTGCTCACTTTAACATACGTAGCAAAATGAAGCTCAGTAAGCAGCTCATCAAAGTTGGAGCGGATCTCTCCATCGTGCTATACGGTACCTGAGAAAAAATGTCAACTTCGCCCACAGCCATCACTGTCCCTCCCGCAGAGAATTTGCATTACTGCGCCATCCAATAGCGCTTACCCATTTTCATGACGTCAAGCACTTCTCAAGTGTTTCAGATAGTTGGCTTTCCCATACAGGCACTCGTTTGTGCCGCTGCTTTTAGGTGGGGAACTTGAACGTCCTGTAAATTTCGTCAGGGATTCTGACATCGCTGTTCCGCCAAACGTAATGTTTAGGTAGTAAAGACGAACGTTTTAACTCTTAATGTGTGAAGTATTTACATTAGCCGAGAAAAATTACGGTTCGAGCGGAAACCAGGCAGCGTCTGTCTTTCGCAGGTAAAGGGCAGGCTCTTTTGGGCGGAGCTTAGATTTTTTTTCTTAGCTTGTAAGCAACTATAGGGTTAGACGGATGAATGAGTCAATGAATGAATTAACCCACACATTATGAAAGTGCTTACCATCTCCGCTACCGCGCGTGCCCGTCCTGTCGAGGATGCCACTTTTCGCTTTGTGCGGGCGACTCCGCTCCGGTCAGGCGCGTAGCTCATCGAACAGCGTTTCCACGTTCGGCCGCTAGGGGAGTATCACTCGCTTTGTCGCCGATGTGAGCCCCCGGTCCCGGGCTCGGGGCCAGTTGGTCCCAGAGACGCGCAGCAGGAGCAGTAGTTGCAAGGGGAAGGGCGACCCTATTGAAAGTTCGCGCACTTTGGGAAAAAAGCGCGCGCCTGCTCTCTGCCGATGAGTTGCGCGCGCGCCGCCTTCGGCGCGCTCCGGACTTGGAGTCTGGTGTCGACTTCGAGCTTCAGCGCCGGGGCGCGGATCGCAGCGGTTTTGAATTATCCAGGTCCAAAGATGCAGTGACTACCGACTTTGTGAATGGTGAATCTTTACGGCAGCTGCCGACCGGATATTACTGTGTGGCTTGAAGTTTTGTCGACTGCCCCGCAGGCGTTTTCTTGTAGATTTCTGCAAGTTACCGCCGGTTCTTACGCCTGCACTGGAAGGGATGACTCCTTTGATCGACATCCGCGGTCGAATCTTCTTGGTGTTGTGCTAGGAAGCACCCCGTTACGTTTGAAACTGGATGCAACGCCCGGTGGTGCTGTTATCGGAAGCGGTCTGCAGTGTGCAGTGGGAACCGTACTCGGTGTAGTGCCAGCCTGCAGTACAGCCCATCAGGATGCTTGAGAACGTCGGTGTGTTTTAGGTGCTTCGCGAGGCGGTGGAATTTTTTCGGATGCGTTCAGCCCAACAGTACCGCGTCAACCGTGCTTCCTGTGAAAACGCGCCGTGTCTACGGCAGCAACTGTTTCGCTTGAAACCTTCCTAAAGCGTCGTTGTCAGTGCCCCGTCTCGAACTTGTTGTGGCATCGTTTGAGTGCTTCTTCTCGACCGTCGTTTAGTTAGAAAGTTCAGACCCGCAGGAGTCCTTCTCACAAAGTGTTTTCTGTAGTGGCAATTCCACGGCCCCCCGTACATTACCTTCTGACCACTCTGCTTCGCATAACATCGATTCCCACGATACGTGGGATCTGCCGAATTTTTTGTTTGTTTGTGTGTTGGTATGGCTTTAGCCCTTTCGTAACTTTGGAAGGAGCCGCTCGAAGAGGCTTTACGTTTTAGTAATTTCTCTCCGCGCAAGACATTGATTGATTGAGCCGATAACTGCGCTATTCACCGCGCTCTACCAGTCTTCCGTCATTGTGCCACATTTGCTAAAGGACGTCCCAGTTTAGCCCTCGGCACTGTCTACTGGATACATGCTTCTCGCATTTTGCGAACCACGACACCTCTCCGGTTCACTCTTTCTTCCCTTCGTCGGTATTGGACTAACAACATTTATGGCGACTTGGCACGACCGTGCATGTTGACGGGAAAGAGCGCGTGACGCTTAGTATCCTTAATTTTTAAGCTCGAAATATTTTTCTCTTGGAGCTGAAATTCTGGCTTGGTCCTTAGATTCGGATCTTTAGGGTTCCACAGAATAACGCTTGCTGTTGATTTCTTTTTTCAGATCGATGCCTTTGTAAACGTTGTAAAGCTCTGCAGTGACGATTCAGCGCGTCTTGAGGCTTCTGTTTAGCCTTGCTACATTCGCGTAAGCTCCGTAGTTATTAGCTTCGAAGCATGTGCGGAGCGCTTTTTTAGGTGCAGCATTCGCCGAAATTTCGTGCGGCAGACTGTCAAGGAATTTACGCTGGCCTCGCTGTGTGGAACATATTTGTCAGCACTTCACGGACTTTCCCTTGGTCTTGTTGGGCACTTACGTAGGATAGAGCTGCGAAAAGAGCGGTCTTTGTCGGTTGCTGACCAGGAACCGTAGGCTTCAAGTCGTCTATATGCGTAGACCACATTCGGGGAAGTTTCTTTTGTGTCGTTTTGTGACCCGTGCATTCTCGGGTATAATAGCGGGACTGCCTTTGATACACGCCTGAACTTGCCGATAACTTCATAGCACTCCAGAGCCGCTCGTGAAGCGCTGCAGTCGTTCTGCGCGACCTTGTACAAACTTAGCGACCGCCTGTCCGTGGCAAGCCACATTCAGAGTTGTTAGCGAATCACAAGCGTGCTTTGCATACGTGCCACGCAAAACCCAGCTGTCCAGAAATCACCAGCGCGTCCAGCTCATTCCACTCTTCTGAGCTTCTTCGTCAGTGTGGTCATCAGCGTTGTACTCTCATGACGCATCTCGACACGTCGAGAAGACTTGTACTGCCTGCCAGGATCCCCTAAGCGTCAGGTTGCTTTCCCAGCATGCCTCATCTTTACGCCAAGGAAAGTTGGTCCCTTAGAGCGTCGTGGACGACTAGGGCCAGTGTCCCTGCGTGTCTGGTGGAAGCCCACCTGGCGCCTTGCCGGCTAACGCGACGCTGCGGTGTGGGCGCGGTCTTCTCGTAGTATGTGCCTGTCTCGCGGGGACGCCTCGCCCGAACTGCTCTTTCTTTTCGGCGTCCTCTTGCTGCTGCACACCCCGACTTGCCTGTTCGTGGCTGTGTTCCGGTGCGCCGTCTCTTTGGAGGACGACGTAGCCGTACCGACGGATAGCAACCGCTGTTGTCGACGAGAGGGCGCGACGCGCGGAAGACGCCTGTGCCCCTAACAGTGACGAGTGATGTTGACGTTGTCTCGTCACCCGCGTGGCTTCCTCCCTGGACTCGGTGTCTCTTCGCGTGGTCACGGCCGCCCGTCCTTGTGTCCAGCCTCGATCGACATCTCATGTCTTGCGAGAACGTGATTGTTCGAAAGTTTCTGTGAGATGCGTGCTACGACGTGCCTAACATAACTGGCGGTGCTTCTGTAGTTGGTGAAGGAGAGCTTGCTACTGGCGTGGAAGGGTCGCGAAACATCGATGAAGCTACTGTAAAAGCGTGTTTCCTAGTGGACGGACCAAAGTTTGTTGCGTCGTACTTGTTTTTATAACTTGCTGAAATTGGTTTCGGCTAATATCTTTCTGCCTGCTGCAGTCGTTCTGCCAGCTCACTGGTAACGATATCCAAACGCGAGCGTTTTAGTTACGGGGAGCAGTAAGGCAATGAATTGTGGCGGACTGCCACTCACTACAGGACGGAGTCTAGGCATCGCTTGCTTCCTTCTTTAGCGTAGCGTTTCTCGGTGCTACGATGGTGGCTTCTCGCAGGGTCAACTTCTGAAGTCGTTTGGCGACGCATTCACCCACGTTCTTGTACTGTTCCACTTGCCATAGGTTCAACTAACGACAGGGCGTCCAGTGAGTGTACGTGCGTTTATCGAACTGCTATTCTCCTCGCGAATAGCTAAGCTTGGCTCGAGGCGTGGTCATCGTATCTGAAGTTCGTTTCTCTGGTTTTCTAAGGCCGACGCCTCGACATCAACAGCCTGTTTGTACTTCGCACCTGGGTAGACCTGGGGCTTGTCTGACGACACGAAATTCGGAGTATTTCTGGTTTCGACAGTTCCGTTTACATTTTTACACCGGGCGCAGTTTCGCGCGTTGGATGAGGAGGTTGTGACCTTTCCGCCCGCTATATTAGTTCTCGCTAGCTGTGTATAATCCACGTCCTTTTCAATTGATTCGGGTTTGCCTCTAAACGCGACATAGGTGACAGTTCGGTTTATGGATCATCTAATTTCCGTTCGTGGGTTTCGCACCAACCATATCGCAAGAACTGCCCAGCCTTCCTGTTCGGTGTCCGTCCTTTCGAGCAAGCAGAGTCATTGAAAGCATTGCCGAGGAGTTCCATACCTTGGTTTTCAGTCGAACATTTCTGGTCATCCTACGCCACAACCGCAATATAAAGTGAGTGCTGCCACCTGTGCGAACGATCGAGAAGCTATACCGCTTCCTCTGGGGTCTGCAAGACTCACTCGAAGTAACGCCCAAGTGTACGAACAACCGTCACCCAAGTCATCGCAGGGGCCAAAACGGTGCTCACTCAGACTGCGAAGGAGTCTAGTTTCGCTACCGAGCTTCGACGCCAAAGGCAGGAAATACCGTTGCACTGCCCCGACATCCAGCCGCGGAAAGTGGTTGCAGAGTTCCAGCTCTGGAGAGTAGCCGACCGGCCTGCCGCGTTCAGTGGATACAACGTTCTACAGAGTCACCTACAAGTCTACCTAGTTCACCAGTGGACGGCACGGTTGCTGCTAAGCTTCGAGACCACTGCGTGCGCGCGCGTGTGTAATGCCCCTGGATTTGCGGGTAACGCGGCATACTCTAACCCCGTCTCCCGCGTCGACGGGACGGTCGACGCGTCGTGGCTGCAACAACAGCGGCGGCTCTGCTTCTCCTCCTCCTGCTGGACCTCAACGCGGGCCCGTTCGGCGGCCACCGCGGCCTCGCCGGCGGCGGCGACCTCACGCTCGTTGAGGTCGTCGCGCTGAGGTCCTCCGGCTTCGCGACGACTCCCCGCGCCGCCACGGCGCCCCTGGCCGCTATACCGTCCGTGCCGCGCGGCCTGCGACGACCGCTGGCCCCGGTCGCGCTGCCGTCGTCGTCCCTGCACTGCGGCAGCGGCGACCGGGGCCCCCCGTCTTCGGCGCCGGACTTCGGTTGCGTGGACGCCGCGTCGTGCAGTCCGTGCCTACCCCCGCCGGCGACGTTCACCGGGTCGCTGCCGTCGGTGTGCGCCTTCCACGCGTCCGAGTCCGTGGAACCATGCGACGTGTCCGCTGCGGTTGCGGCCGCCGCGTTGTCGTCGGCGTCGACGCCCACCAGCCGTCGCGCCCCCTCCGGTTTGTGGTCACCCCTGGGGAGACAGTCGTCGGTGTCGTCCGCTCCGGGCGCCGCCTGCGCCGAAGACGCCGTGGTTGACGTGAACGGTGACGATGATGACGACGATGACAACGGGACGACAGCCGGTGGGGACCTCCTGGCTTGGACGTCGCGGCGTCCCTTCGTGCGCCTACGGCTGCTGGTGATACTCGTCATTGCCTTCACAGTGGTCGGCTTCGTTGTGCTCTCGCCGCTGTTCCACTGCTACATGTGAACACTGGATTATCCATTTGTGTTCCTCTTTGTTCCTACTCTAATGTTCACTTCGGTTTATTGCTGTATGGCGCTGGAAGCTGCCGAAATTCCGCGCCTCTAGAAGTTTTGAACATATCTTCTTCCGCGCGACTTCGCGACCTTTAAGAATGGCTGGCCTTGCACGCTTATTACGTGTGTACAAGATGCTTGCACTGCGCTATTTCTGAACTTTGGGGCTGTTTTCTGAGTGCTCGAGTGTTACGTGTTTTGGTCACTCATCGGCTTGTTGAGGCTGTACCGTAATAACCCGCTTTTACCAGCCATACACATTCACTGTAGACGCCTTGTCGATAGCCAGCAGTAGCATTGTGTCTGTTTTTTTTCTTTTTCCATCTGAGTTAGGGTCGCTCGTGAGCAATGAACCTGTGTGGCGCGGATGTGTACAGATGAGTGCCATTGATATTGACTAAGTGATTTCCCATTTCTGTGTTTTTCGTCTGCAGTTACTGTGAAGCGCCCATACATAGATTATAATAGATTACCGTCCTAGCTGAGCTCTTAACCTTCCAGATAAGCGTAATTTTATTTGTTATGCTCTTCCGCTCATCTCCGTTTTTACTTTTGTTTTGATTCATAATAAACATCACACGTTGTTACTTGTCGGCTGGCCCGTGATTCACTCATGTAAACAAGATTATATATATATATATATATAATCAGGCAAATGTTTTCAGTGGATCCAGTGAATAACAAAAACTGGCTTGAGCGAACGAACGTACGAAAACATTTATTGTTCCAACGTTTCGGCCGGGGTCCGGCCTTCCCTGACGAAGGTCGTATCCGGCCGAAACGTTGGAACAATGAAAGTTTTCGTACGTTCGTTCGGTCAAGTCAATTTATATTATATATATATATATATATATATATATATATATATATATATATATATATATATATATATATATATATATAGGAATGAAGAAAGAGACTACGACTTTCGGTGGTTTGGCACTGTGTATTTTCACTAACGTTTCGTCTGGTGGACCAGACTTTGACAAGCGCCGGAGCAATTTAGACCTCGCTGTGAAGGGACAAAATTATTTGCTATTGACAATACATTATATTGTAAAGGAATCAGTAACTTTGCATGTATCATGATAGAATGTGTAAGCGTGACTTCACGAGGGCATATAAACTCACAGGGTCCCGTGTGCATTCGCACGCTCACGTGGTATTTTTGATACCTCACAACGCGACCTTTAAACAAAGAGATCTAGAAATAAGCATATAGGGCGCTAATGGGTCTGTTTCTGTCTACGTCCTCGTGGAGTCGCGCTTACACATTCTGTCATGGATTCTAACCAATGTTAGGACTGGAGTAGGGCCCCTCGGGTGCGCGGCGTAGGATACGAGGTCGTGGCATCCCACCGCTGCCACCACTGTTACGAATGAGGTTGCGTGGCCCATCGCTACCGCCACCTTTAGGTTCCGATGTCGTCCCTCAGGCTCGCTGCTGGGAATACGCGTCGTTGCATCCCTCCTCTGGAACCGCTGTTGGGACTCGGGTTGCGTGGCCGGTGCGAACACGGGTGTGTATCGTGCTCGGAGTAGTCAGTAAGGGCAAGGTGAAGAAGGCAAAGATTTTATATACAGACTATTTACATATTTTGGCTGTCAGGCAACATGACTGCCAGCCCGACCGCGTCGGCTGGTTCGACTCCGTTCGAGTCGTTCTCCTTCTCCCCCGATCGACGGACCGGCACGGCCTTAAATCCTCTAGCCGTCCATTGTCCTGTTGACCATCCGCCGGCACGTAGGTGTCGACCTTTCTCCGAACTGGGATGCGCCGGCATGAGCAACACGCAGGTGTTGACCGAAGTCCAGGTGTTGACTCCTCTCCTGGTGGCCTGATAGCAATGCTCTGGCACACAGCACACAGGTGCTGATTCCTCTCCTGGTTGCCTGATAGCAGTGCTCTGGCACACAGCACACAGGTGCTGATTCCTCTCCTGGTTGCCTGATAGCAATGCTCTGGCACACAGCACACAGGTGCTGATTCCTCTCCTGGTTGCCCGAAAGCAGATGCCCAGGCACAACAGCACGCAGCTGTTGACTCCTCGACTGGTTGCCTGATAGCAATGCTCTTTTAGGCCGCAGGTGCTGAACCTCCTTTACACCGCAAGAGTTGAGCAGCCTTTCCATAGCTGGGCACCTTTGAAGAACGACTGTCGTCAGTTGACGGGGCCGGCTGGGTGAAGACGCCGTTTTCCCACTGATCTCCACTAGGAGGTGCTGGATGGCGTATCGAGCGGTTACAGAAACACACCTTAGAGACTTGGAAGAGCCACCACATATTGAAAATTATGTTTGGGAAGGATGTAACAGGATCACATCAGAAAGGAGAGGTGGGGGGGTTGGAATGCTAATTCATAGCAGAACAAAATGGGAGAGAGTGAAACAAACGTGTTCAGAGCACATGTGGGTTTCGGGCACAGTAGGTGGAAAGAAAACGTGGCTAGGTGTAGCTTACTTGTGGACAGGCAATAACTGCAGAGAAAAGAATCTGGAGATAGTGAAATGCATAAGCACCGATATTAAAGAATTTGGTCATGATGCCGAGATAATCCTTCTAGGGGACATGAACGCTCACATTCATGACCTTGACGGATATTCAGACACCAATGGCAAGTTATTGCTAGATCTCTGCGAGCAACATAGTCTTGAGATAGTTAACGTGGGGCCTAAGTGTGAGGGGCAGATCACGTGGGAAGTCAGAAACAGGCAATCGAGCATTGATTACTGTCTCATGACAGAAGGAATATATGACAAACTTAGAGAGATGAGAATAGACGAAGAAGGCATTAACAGCTTAGGTAGTGATCATAAACGCATAATATTACAAATGGGATATAAAACTGAAAATAAGAACATAGAATCAAAGTTTGGCAGCTCGTATCTAAATGACAAACAAATAACAAATATAGCCGCAAGAGTCGAGGAAAAAGTAGACGAACTACCAGGCAAAGACTGGAAGTATAGTGAGCTGCTACATGTAATCACGAAAGAAATGGAAATAGAGAAGAAAACTATTTGTTGGAAAGGAAAGAAAAAGCCAAAAAGTTGGTGGAACAAAGAAATCCGGGAAGCGATCGAGATGCGACGTCAGGCATCACGGGAGCACAGAAAGGCAAAAAAGGAGAAGCGGCCACAGGACGAAGTCAACCAAATATGGGAAATATATTTAGAGCAAAAATCCATTGTGCAGAAATTAGTCGAGGCAAAAATTAAAGGTGAAAGTGAACGCTGGATGACAGAGATTCGCGAAAAGAAGAAGGCCGCGCCTAGGATATTTTGGAGCCACCTAAAAGCGCTGGGTAGGAAGTCTGTCACAATGCAACAACATATGGTAGATGAAGGAGGAAATAAATTGGAAGGATATGAAGCGCTAGGTTACATCCGAAAGATAACAGCCGATTCGTTTAAAAAGGTCCCCCAGGGGATTCTCCCGGTGAGTAAAAGTACGCAAAGGAGTGCAACCGACGAAGATGTAGTACTAGAGAATTTCAATTGGAAGAAGGCCGAAGGAAAAATTCCTAAGCGCACTACTCCGGGCTTAGATGGGGTTCCCGTCAGCCTCATTAACGAACTCGGACATAACACTAAAGAAGCACTGCTGAAAGCCGTAGAAAAGTGCTTACAGGAGAGGGAAATACCAGACAGTTGGAGAAAAAGTAAAATGAACTTAATCTATAAAGGCAAGGGAGAAAAGGATAACATTCGCTCGTATAGACCGCTAACAATTACATCGGTGCTATACAGGTTGGCGATGCAGGCAGTAAAATTAAAAATAGAAGCGTGGGTAGAACAAAATGATATTTTGGGAGAACTTCAGAATGGATTTCGAATCGACAGGCGGTTAGACGATAATCTGTTTGTTCTTACCCAGTGTATAGAAATATCTAAAATAGAAAACAGGCCCTTATACGTAGCTTATCTAGATATCACCGGGGCGTATGACAACGTTAATCAGGAAATTTTGTGGGATATATTGAAGGAAGTGGGCATAGGTGACGACTGTGTACAGCTTTTGAGGGAAATATACCGAGGAAATACAGTTTGTATAGAATGGGAAGGAATAAGTAGCAAGGACAGCGTTGAAATTAGCAAGGGGCTGAGACAGGGATGCCCTTTGTCCCCGCTGTTATTCATGCTGTACATGGCGAGGATGGAAAAAGCGCTAGAAAGTAGCAACATTGGATTTAATTTGTCACACAAACAGGTCGGAGCGATGGTTGAGCAGAAGCTTCCAGGTCTATTTTATGCTGATGATATTGTCTTATTTGCGGACAGTCAAGATGATATACAGCGACTGGCAGATATATGCGGAAGGGAGTGTGAGGCTCTAGGACTAGGATTTAGTGCAACAAAATGTGGATTGATGGTATTCAATGATCACGGAGACCATACGGTATTAATACAGGGCCAAAAAATACCGAGGGTAAGCGAGTACAAGTACCTCGGAGTATGGGTAAATGAGGGGGATAGATATATGGAGGTACAAGAGAAAGCATCGGTAGCAAAGGGAAAGAGGAATGCTGCAATTATGAAGCACAGAGCTTTATGGGGATACAATAGGTACGAGGTGCTTCGAGGGCTGTGGAAGGGTGTGATGGTTCCGGGGCTTACATTTGGGAACTCAGTGGTGTGCATGAAGTCAGAGGTGCAATCAGGAATGGATGTAAATCAAAGGACGGTGGGCCGCCTCGCGTTGGGCGCTCACGGGAAGACGACAAATGAGGCGGTAAAGGGTGATATGGGATGGACAGGCTTTGAAGTGAGGGAAGCGCAGAGCAAAATGAGATTCGAAGAGAGGCTGAGGAAAATGAAGGAGAGTAGATGGGCAGAGAAGGTTTTCAGGTATTTGTATAGAAAAAGCGTTGACACGCAGTGGAGAAAAAGAACTAGGAGGCTCACCAGTAAATATACGGCTGGCAGTGCGGGCGATATGGCAACAAGGAGCATTAAGCGGAAGGTCAGAGAGGCGGAGAGGACTTATTGGATGACAGCGATGGAAAAGAAGCCGGCTCTGAGTAACTACCGAAAAGGAAAAAACGAAATAAGGAGGGAAAGGTTTTATGATAATTCAAGGGGAAGCGCTTTACTGTTTGAAGCAAGGTCGGGCTGCCTTAGAACGCGTAGTTATAAAGCGAGATTTAGTAACGAAGAAGAACAATGTACATGCTGCGGGGGGAACTAAGGAACACGATGGAACATGTACTGATTGAATGTGGCGATATTCACCCAGGTATACGTGTGGGCACGAGTCTACATGAAGCCTTGGGTTTTAGGGACAACAATGGAAAGCTGAACACGTCCGCGATAGAAATAAGTAAGAGACGGTTAGAGTATTGGTGGCAGAAAAGTAGAGATAAGAACAAAAATAAATAATGGGGGAAAAAATAAGGTCATTCTGCCTTAAGAGGCAGAGAGATGGACCGTGAATTTATATTTTTTGGTATAATAACATAGATTTAATCAATGTAGATAAGGTATTAGGCCACATAAAACAAGGAAGCTTTTTTTTTTTCTTTTTTTTTTTTCTTCGAGCCTGGTGGCAGACATGTCACCGCCCCGTTTTAAAGGGGGACGCTCATAGCATCCATCCATCCATCCAG